>NC_134104.1:141801893-142104924 GCF_040939455.1 Microcebus murinus
AATCATCTGTTTTTATCCTAAGTGGTACTAATGCCCTGTTTTTGCCTTTTGGATTCATATAACAGCGTTTGGCCATCCCATGAAAACACCTCTTTATTACACTATACTGTTTTCACATACCTTGAGAAGACCACCAGAAACCTAGCTGAGTGAGTGGGTAGAATGCATGTGTTTGCATTTGGGCCCAGAGTGGGCAATATTAAAAACCCCCAGGCCAGGGACAGAGGGAGTGAACACCTTTGTATATGAGGCAGATTTCATTTTCCCCATTTAACAGATAAGCCCTGAGAATTTCATTAACTTGTACAAGATTACAACCTGTCTATTGGTAGATTTGCGATTTGAATCAAGCCTCTTAGACACAAGGATCAGATTTCCTCTATCATATCACACTATTCCCCAAAGATAAGACACAATAGTTTCTGTTTTATTGGAATCTTTAAGTAAGGGAAGAAATTGAGCTGTAGCACCTCTATTTCTAAGGATCCTATACTATTACTTGTCAATGGCTCTGGCCAATATTGGGGGTGGGCTTTGCTTTCTCCTAGATTTATTGATTATGTGATTTCCAGATCACATGAGAATTCCCTAAATCTAGTAATGCTCTCTGATTGGCAAGTATGACTAGCACATACCAATGCAGGGGCTCAAGGATTCCTTTCTTTAAGAGACTAATCACCTTGATTCTCAAGCTGAGTATAATCCAATCTTCTCTTATTTATAACTTGGAAAAGTCTCACAGTATCTCGAAGCCAGTGTAATGCATGCCTTAATCATTAGTATAGTATCAAGAAAGATTCCTTTACCATAGGGCCTGTTGAACACACACACTGTCAGGCAAGAAACATGGTCTCCATGTGAAGCTTCCATATGTCTGAACCAGGAGGGCTCTAACAGCGTGAGGTCTGCCAATCCTTTCAAGAACTGATTGCATTTGCTCTATACTTTTTGCTTGATGTTCATTTAAATTCCACAAACATTTGCTGAACACCTTCTAAGTGCCAGGTACCACACTAGGCCCTGGGAAAACTACAAAGATAAAGAAGACCTTGTCCTACCTTCATTCTTGTAGAAGAGCTCAGTATTTAAAAACAAATATTGCACACAGCAGAAAGAATTAGGGCTAATTAGTCATTCCCTCACCCAGCTGTGGGAGCCCAGAAGGCCAAGTGGTTGATTCTGACTGCCGGGGATGTGGAAGTGACATTGAAAGATGCACACAATATTGATAGACAAGGAAAGGAGCTAGATATATTTATTTACCTTTGCAGGCAACAAAAGAGAACAGGAAGCAGCAGCTCTTTAATTGCTCTATAGCAGAGTTTTACCTGTAAGTTAATGCACATAGATTTTTTTTTTTTGTCGTTGTTTGTATAGGAAAGATTCACTGAGATGGGAAGGGGAGAAATCTCTCACACCTGGCAGAACTCCAACCACAGGATGAATTATTATGTTTATCACTAGCGTTTCATAACTTAGTCTTAAAGGGCCAGCCTCCCACCTGCATGGCATAGACAAAGCTACGACATCATGATTATACTAATATTTCTGATCATCCACATAACTTATCATGTGGCAGTCATCTAGACTGAAAATGTCCTGATGTAATCTGGCTGTTAGGGCAGCTGAAACAGACTGCTGGCGTTTGACTATTTTAGTTTAACAGACCCGAGCTGTGTTTATGTTGAGCAGAGAAATAATTTTTTCCCATTAAAATGATTTACAAAAACTGTCACTCTGCACTTCTGCAGGTTCATTTTAAAAGGATTTGGTAGGATCTGGTTGTTAGCAGGAAAAGAAGAGAACAATATTGCCCCAGTTTTCACCGCAGAGAGTAATGGGAAGTGACAGCCCAGGGCAGGCTGAAATGGTGACAGAGGAAATAGTTCAGTGGTGAATGAGAAGGAGAACCATATTTATTGAACACCTGCTATGTTCCTGGCACAATTCTAAGCATGTTTTATGTATGGTTTCATTAATTCTGTAAAGATAAAATGAAATTATCCATGTGAAAGTTCTTTATAACACGCTCTACAAATGTTAGGTACAATTAATATTTTCCTACATTGTAAAGCATTCTAAGATTCATTTGAGACCATTCTCTGCTTTCCATTACCAGATGTTAATTTATGTTGAAGAAGCAGAAGGTCAGTTTTCTCTTACTCATAACTTCTAAGTAATAAAAAGGTGACATGAGAAGCAGATAAATTGACTCATGGGACAAAGGAACCAAAATGTTCAGGAATGGGTTTTTTGTTCGGATTTTTGTTTTCAATTCTTCCTTTGGCTTTGATCTCCTGAGCTGCTGGTGCACCGGTTGATTTTGCTATTAGAGGTGAGCAGCCCCTTTATCCTGTTGTTTATTCCTGTCACAGCTGGAGAGGAGTAATGTTAGGGGATTGGAACTGCTTTTCTGGTGAGGGCAAATGGCTTTCTGGCCCCCAGGTTGTGACCAAATGTGGTAGCAAATTTCAGTAGACATCCCAGCCCTATTAGACCTCAGAAGACCTCAGTAGATCTCAGTGTCTAGACATAAAAGGTCTGCTGGTTGAGAAATGGCCTGTAGAAACAGGCCACCCATTCCAGAATTTAAAAGGGCTGATATTCAGGTCTTTGCTCTGTAACCAGAAACAATTGAATTACTTTTCTACTAGGGAGCAGCTGGCTGATATTGCACCATTTTAAACTCCTGGCGTTGGAATGTACCTCAGAGCCAGTCTCTCTCTTACCACATCCTTCCCCAGGACAAAAACTAAAACTGGTTTAATAAAGATTGTGCTTCATATAATGAAGGCACAAAAGAGCAGCTGGAAGAACCAGAAGCAACTCTCATTTCCCTTGATTTCAGTTTTGCACCAGCTTCTCTCACTATGTTATTCTGAATAGTCTTCAGTGGCTCCCACTGTTTGGAGCCAAGTCTAAATTCCTAAGGATAGCATGACAATGTCCTGTCAAATGACCCTACCAACCCTCCCTCCCCCCTTATCTCTCTCCTAATAATTCCCTTTGTGTATCCTACACTATAGCCAAATTGTATTTCTTCAGATTCACAGAAGGCCCCATGGCTTTTCTCTTCCATGCTTTTGTCTAAATGCTCTCCGTCTGTGATACCTGGTCCTCTTCTTGATACATCTAAATCCTACTCCTCCTTCTAGTTCCCTCTCAATCGCTACTTACACACAAGGCCTTTTCAGCTCTGTCCTGTCTTTCCCCAAGTGATAATAACCTCCCTTCCTCTGGAATATTTCAATCTCAGAGCACTTCAGCCAAAGCACTTTGCCTCTGTTATGGCCGGCTGCACATTACGTAATATTGAGTTCTTATGTAATATATGTATCTTCATCATCTTACAGACAATATTTTTACTATGTGCTCACCTTTAGAGGTAGGTAAGTCTTCACAAGGTCTTTAACTATCCTGCCTTACTCGATCTGAGTTAGAACTTGCAATCATTGAGGACCCTGTGCGATGTTGTCTTATAGTCTCATGACTGAGTGGAGACAAAGAGAGCAGGTGCCTTTGAGTCAGACCTGAGTGTGAGTCTCAGCCCTGCCATTCTCCACCTCAGTGATCTCAGACAAGTTATCTAACATTTTGAAACCTTAGTTTCTGCTTTGCAAATGAGGGCAATCACTTTTATTTATTTATTTATTTATTTTTTTAAGACAACTGTAGAAGATGAAAAAATTGTTTTTTTTTTTTTTGTTTTTTTTTTTTTTTGAGACAGAGTCTCACTTTGTTGCCCAGGCTAGAGTGAGTGTCCTGGCATCAGCCTAGCTCACAGCAACCTCAATCTCCTGGGCTCAGCGATCCTACTGCCTCAGCCTCCCGAGTAGCTGGGACTACAGGCATGCGCCACCATGCCCGGCTAATTTTTTTGTATATATATTTTTAGTTGGTCAATTAATTTCTTTCTATTTTTGGTAGAGATGGGGTCTCGCTCAGGCTGGTTTCGAACTCCTGACCTTGAGCGATCTGCCCGCCTCGGCCTCCCAAAGTGCTAGGATTACAGGCGTGAGCCACCGCGCCCGGCAGGGCAATCACTTTTAGCATCGTTGGTTACTATAATGGTTTGAATAGCACTCCCCTTCCCCCCCAAAAAAAGATGTGTCCACATCCTAATCCCTAAAACCTGTGAATGTTATTTTATTTGGAAAAAGCATCTTTGTAGATGTAATTAAGTTAAGGATCCTGAGATAAAGAAGTCATCCTAGATGCCCTAAATCTTATGGCAAGTGTTCTTATACTAAATGCACAGAAAATAATTTAGACACAGAGAAGGCAATGTGAATCTAGAGACAGAGATTGTAGTGATGTGGCCACAGGCCAAGGAAGTCAGCAATGACCAGAAGCTAAAAGAAGCATGGGACAGATTCTCCTCTAGAAATTTTGTAGGAACAGAAGTCCTGGTGACACCTTGATTGTGTACAGCTGGTCTTCAGAACTGCAAGGAGAATCATTTTCGTTGTTTTAAACCACCAACTTTGTGGTACTTTGTTATAGCATAATAATACATCTTTATCATTGTGTAACACTAATATAGTTATTATATTATATTGCTTTCTGTCTCTCCAATGAAACTGTGAACTCTTCAAGGACCAGGACTGTTCCTTGTGTCCCTCAAACTGTCTACCCCTGGTGCTAGCTCAGGTTTTGGAGCAATAATACATGTTTGATAAATAAGACAGAGTATGTTTTCTGCTTAGCCTTTTAACTGCCCATGTGAAATTGAGATTTTATCACTAGAAAGGAAAGAAAACTTTCTAAGAAAAAGAATTAGAGAAGGATTTAGAGGAAGAAAATCCCTTCGTTTTAAGAATTTATGGTCCAAAGTGTTTTTTTTTTTTAAATCCATTTATCAGTCCTAAAGAGCCAGGACAGTCTGAATGTATAATTTAGATCAGAGACAATGGAATTTCTCTCATTTTCCTTTAGTCATCAATTAGCATGTATCAGATGCCTACTCCATGTAGAGGTCTAAGTAGCATTATGCTCTCTTGGTATCCACACTTCAGTTTATTGACTGATAATCACCTTCCATAAGCATGGAAGAAAAGCATGCTATTTCTGTGACTTACATACAGAATGTTCATCTCCTTCTGTGGATACTCCATCCTCTTGTAGTGGGATAGAACTTTATCCATGGTGCTGAATGGACACACAAAATGATCACAACCAGCCTAGTATCTCTATGCAAAATATATATGTACAGCAGCTGAAGGTTAGGTCATTTTAGCAAGATGTTCACTTATATATATGAGGACCATATAAAGAAGAATTTGTAGAACTCTACAAACATCTCATTCATGAATCTTTCATTCTAATGATAATTGAGTTAGTCCTCTGTACTAGGTACTCTTTTAGGTGCTGGAGAAAATGGACCCTGTGATGAAGGTGGCCTTAGTCACCTTCAAGGTGAAACAAACACATAATACAGAAAGGCTGGTCTGAAAACAGAATAATGGGGCATAGCCAAATAAGCACAAAAGAAATGGGGTGTGTTTGTTCATTTCTTCATTATTTCATTCCTTTATTCAACATCAGTTGCTTTGTAAAGTAGCAAGCTTTCAGTCCTTGTGGGTGATTTAGCCCTGGAATCCAGATGATCTGTAACAGAGTGCTTTCTGCAGTGGTTAAGGAGTTTGATTTTGATAGTATTTCATTCCCTTATGGTTCTAAAATTCTAGATTTCCATGACATGAAGTGAAATAGAGAGAAGAGGGCAAAAGAAGGAAAGGGAATTTACGTCTATTGTGAAATACCAGCCCCTCTATTAATACTATTTCATCTCTTATCCATGCTTTTCCCCAACAAGCCTATGGAATATGATAGTTCTGTCTGATTTTACAGGTAAGGCTGAAGATACTAAGAAAGATTAAATTGCTTTCTGAAGGTCGCATGGCCAGCAAAATGGAGGAATTAAGATTCCGACAGTGTCTGCCTGAATTCAAAACCCAAAGATACCCTGAAATATCCTCATACAATCAGGCTGGGGTTGCATTTTATGTGCTGGGTTATAGGTGATGCTGGGGTATGGTGAGGTCATTCTCACACCTTAATTGCTAAACTCCTTTGGTTTATGAGCTATGACATACTGACCACTATAAATGCTGCCATATAACGTGAATGTCCAAATGCTGTCAATCACAGGCTTGAGGAGGAGGATTGACTATTGTTGGCTTTTTCTCTGGAAGAGGACCTGGTATTAATCTTGAGGTAGTACTAGGCTCAGTGACAGCTGTCCTAAGTTGTAACTCTTTTTGGTTTTTATTGAAATAACTCATCATGATGTTCTATTTGTCACTTGTCAAGGAAATCAATATAGTCTAGACTTGTTACCTTGCCAAGAACTGTATTGGACAATTTATGGCCAAAAGCAAGTTTAGCAACATAACAGGAGAGGCAGAGAAGATACAGGGATCTGGATCTTTGTGGGAAACATTGAGACTTCAGAGTTTTCTCCAACAGGGGTGACTTGTGGGCCCCTGATAAAACTAAGGCAGAGAGAACAAAGAGGAGTGGTCTGGAAAGAGGAAAAGGAAGGTCTTCTTTAAAATAAGGATAGTCACATTTGCTTGTTAGTGTTTTGTGAGGATTAAATAAGATATTACACATCATATAGTTATTATATAGTGTCTAGTGTAGTGCCTAGCATGAAGCAAAGAGTGAATAAATCATAACCATAGTAGGCACTGGAGAGAAAGAAAGAGAGAAAAAGACCGTGAGTGAAAATGACATCCAGAGCAACATCACAGAAATCTTCAGTGCCGGGAGTGAAAAGAAGCAGGTTGTCAGTATGAAAAGTAGAGGTGGTACGTTTCATATCCTATGGTCATTTTGTTGTTTCACTCATTTAAACATTTGTCAAGCAGCAAACAGTGTGCTAGGTGCTGGGGAAATGGAGACAAATACGAGATGGTGTTGCCCTGCAGGACTCTAGAGTCTAGTTGAGGAGACAGATGTAAACACATGGTTGCATTGTAGACTGCCGGATGAGCAAGGCACAGTGGCAGTGATGTACCTTCACTGCCTGTGCTCATATGGAGCACAGGATCCATATGTGTGTTTGCTTGCAGTTGTCTTGTCTTGTGCCCATGATAGTGCCAGGCGCATGGAAAAGCCTCCATAAATATCAGCTGAATGAATAAATATTGAAGAGCAAAGGAATCTCCTAGGGTGGTGAGGGAAGGCCTCAGTGAGACAAAAATATTTGAGCTAAGATACTTGATGTCTGAATATTGTGCAAGAGTCTTTGGGGTGGATGGGGATGTGTGTATGGTGGGGGTGGGTCGGGAAGAGGGATAAAGAGAAAGATACTAAATCAGTGGAGAAGTGTGAAAGACACAAAGGCATAAAGCAGCAGAAACCACCTGAGAATAGGAAACATTTGGGTGTGGCCAGAGCATGGGGAGCACTGAGAATGAGGCTGAAGTGGCAGACAGTGACAGATTAGAACGCGATTCATTCACTCCTATTGATTCATTCATTCCGGCATGTAAAAGGGATCTACTGAGTGCTTGCCATGTGCCAGGGACTGTCAGGTGACACAGGTTTTGGCAATACAACAGTGACCAAACCAGGCACAACTCCCTCATCTCATGGAGTGTGCATTCTCATGAGACAGACAGCAAAAAATATTTAAAACAATATATATACTATGTTCAACTGTAATTAGTAATATGAAGAAAAGTAAATCCTGAAAGGGGGCGTGTGGAGGGCTGGGAAGAAGGTGTATGGAGGAACAACAGCATATGGGGCCTAATAGTTTCACATACTGCAGTTCTTTGTTTTAGGGTCTGTGTTTGCGAAGCCAGGTTACATTCCTTGCCGGGCACTGTGACTTTACTTGACCTTATGGCTCCCATGTGAGGTCAGGTGCTTAAGGTTCATGATTGCATTGGTGACTTTGCAAGGTTTTCTGAACCTCTTTAATCATCCTGTGTATAATATCATAGGCAGTTTGTTTTTCCTGTTAAAAAAGAATAATAATTGATTTATTATTAATTATAATTTATAAACACTGTCATCCATGTTATGAAGCTAGATTTCAGTACCACATAAACACTTCTACTATATCTCTCACATCAGCTTAATTGAAGACCGATTTTTCTTATTCCTTAAATAAAATGAGTGGTATTTATTCAGTTTCCTGCTTCTGGAACAGAAAAGCCTTGGTTATGTATTCTCTCCATATAGCTTCCTTGTGACTGGCTTGGGGGGCACAATAGCTCCACATTCCTTGCTTGCTGTTATTGATCTAGTGTTAAATCCATATCTTAGGGAAGGAATGAAATAGCTTAGTTAATTTTTGAAAAAATTCATCACTTTGAATCTTCTTTTTGGTACAAGTAGGTATAAATATTTGAAAGAATCTCCTAATTAGAATTAGAATCTGCTCTATTCTCTGTTGTACAGTGAGAGGTGTCAGGTTATTACATGGAAACACAAGTTGCATTTTGTTTAGACAGAGTGTGCATAGGGCTATTTGCTCATTTTTGTAATTACTAGTAGTGATGCTGCGTGACATAAAATCAACTTTGCATGTACTTCGAAGAGCCTTTCAGGCCCAATCACCTTGCATTGTTCTTCAGTCCCCAAAATATAGCAGGCATGAGCCCTCTCTTATCTTCTTCATCCTCTACATCATCCCAACAAGAATGGGACTGCAAATGCTGAGACTTTGGGTTGTCAGCTTACTCCCGACCTTCTGCCTTTCCATCATTTCTGTCTTCTCAGTTTTAACCCTTCCTTCACTGGTTCTTCCCCTCAGCTTGCAAACATGCTCAAGTTTATTCATTTTAAAGAGAAATAAAAGAACCCTTTAACCATCACCTCCACCTATCTTTTTTCTCTTTCCTTTCACAATAAAACCTCCTGATAGAGTTGTCTATATACACCTTCTCTCCCTCACTTTTCATTCTTTCTTGTTCCCTTTCACACTACAATCTTTGTTCAGCAACATTCCTTCTCCTGCACACTCTGCAGGATTGTTCCTGGTACAGAAGCCAATGACCTCCCAGTTTCCCAAGGCAATGGGCCATTGTGATTTTATTTCTTGTTAGCATTTGACTCTGCTGACAACTTAGCTTTTCAATTGCCATTCGTCACACCCCATGGTCCTCTTTTCCTGCCACCTCCCCAGTGGCACCTCCTCCTTAAGCTTTGCTCTTCTTAGTTCTTCATTGGTCCTATTCTCACTGCACCTGCATTTATGTACTCCCTTGACTTGAACTACCACCTCTATGCCAACAGTGATTAGATCCACACCTTCAGCCCAAATGTGTCTCCTAATCCAGGATCTGCTTGTTTAGTTGCTTGCTGGTCATTTCCACAGTGTTCCTTGCTTCACTCTGCAATTCTTTATCTACAGTTTGAGCTTTCAACTTGTCCAAAGCAGCATATTGTCTGGGCTGTACAAATCTCCCACCCCAGCCTCCTGTCTCCTCCAGAAGTCTTTTTCTTCCTCCCACAAGGTGTTATTTGGCTTGAATGGCTTATTGCTTGCATGAGGGGCCAGGAGTCCCTGAAATTTCACTCTTTATGCTGACTCTCTGGCTCCCTGTGGCAGAGGCTGCCTAGCTCTTTAAGAAACAAAATTTTTTCCTTTTTGGGAACATTGTTAGACCAAAGTTCCCAACTTACTTTGCAGTAACTGAATGGAATGGGATGTAAATGATTTCCAGACCTGACCTAGAAAAGAGTCCTCTGAGATGTCCCATTTCTTTTTATTTCCCCATGGCTGAATGGAGAGAACTCAGAGGCCCTAGTGAAGGGTGGAAACAAAAATAACCACATGGTTCAGAGCCTGTCCCTTCTATTCTGACTCTAATAAAACTTTTCATAATAAGAAATAAACATATTAACCGGGCATGGTGGCTCATGCCTGTAATCCTAGCACTCTGGGAGGCTGAGGCAGGAGAGTCACTTGAGGTTAGGAGTTCAAGACCAGCCTGAGCAAGAGTGACACCCTGTTTCTACTAAAAAAATAAAAATAAATTATCTGGACAACTTAAAATATATATTTATATATAAAAAATTAGCTGGGTATGGTGGCGCATGCTGTAGTCCCAGCTAGTTGGGAGGCTGAGGCAGGAGGATCGCTTGAGCACAGGAGTTTGAGGTTGCTGTGAGCTAGGCTGACGCCACAGCTACAGCACTCTAGCCCAGGCACCAGAGTGAGACTCTGTCTCAAAAAAAAAAAAATTACAAGAAATAAGCATATTATATTAAGTCACCAAAATTTGGGGGTTTGTATGTTATAAAAACCCATGTTAGTTAATACAGTGGTGTGTCACTTAACAACAGGGATGCACTCTGAGAAATGAGTCATTAGGTGATTTTGTCATTGTGCAGATGTCATAGAGTATACCTACACAAACATGCATGGTATAGCCAACTACACACCTAAGCTCAATTGTGTAGCATAGTGCTCCTGGACTATAAACCTGTATAGCATGTTACTATACTGAATATTGTAGACAATTGTAACATAACGGTTAGTATTTGCGTAACTAAACATATCAAAGGTACAGTAAAAATACTGTGTTATAATCTTATGGGACCACCATTTTATGTGTTGTCTATCATTGACTGGAACATCACTGTGCAGTACATGACTCTATACCTCTATTGTCCAACAATTAACAATTATATAGCACTTTATATGTCCCAGTTACTTTATGTTAATTAACTCATTTAATATTCTCAAATACTATATATGTATGAATTACTAATATTCTTTTATTTTTAATTTTTTTATTCAGCTAATGATTGCTCTGAAAGTCCAGACTTCACCACAACACACTATATCCATGTAACAAAACTGAATTTATTCCCTCTAAATCTATAAAAATAAAAAATACAAAAAAAAGCCCCACATTCTTTTAAAGATGAGGAAACTGAAGCCAGAGAAGTTGAGTAACATTCTTATGATCATAAGCCTGGCAATTGGAAAAGCTGGGATTTTATTTTTATTTTTTTCTTTCAAAATATTATGGGGGTACAAATGTTTTTGGTTACATGGATTGCTTCTGCTTTGCTTGAGTCAGGGCTATAAGTGTGTCCATCACCCAGATAGTGTTCATTGGACCTGTTAGGTAGGTTTTTGCCCATCCTCTCCCCTCCCCACTGCTAGATTTCCACTAAGTTTTACTTCCCTTTGTGAACATGTGTGCTCACCAATTAGTTCCAATTTAATAGCAAGTACATGTGGTGTTTGTTTTTCTCTCTTTAGGTACTTAACTTATGATAATGGTCTCTAGTTCCATTGAAATTGTTGCAAAAGACATTAATGCATCCTTTCTTATGGCTAAGCAATACTCCATGGTAAACATATACCACATTTTGTTAATCCACTTATGAACTGATGGGCACCTGAGTGATTGATTGATTCCACATCTTTGCAATTGTGAATTGTACTGCAATAAACATTCAAGTACAGGTGTCTTTTTAATGAAATGACTTCTTTTCCTTTTTGTAAATACTTAGTAGTGGGATTTCTGGGTTGAATGGTACAGAATTGGATTTTAATCCTATATGGTTTACTTCCAGAATATATGCTCTTAACCACTACACATAGATTCAAAAGAGATTTGTAGTAGGGAGAATAATGGGCACCCAAAGATGTATATGTCCTAATACCTAGAACCCACGTATATGTTACTTTACATGGTAAAAAGAATTACAGATGTGATTAATTTAAAGACCTTGAGATTGGGAGATTATCCTAGATTATCTGAATGAATGCAATGTAATCACTAGGGTCCTTAAAAGTAGAAGAGGAAGGTAGAAAAGGTAAAAATGATATAATGTGAGGCTCAACCTACCATTTCTGGTTCTGAAAATAAAGTATATTTCTTATAAGTATATGAAAAGCAAGCTTGTCATTAGATAATACTGTTTGATTAGTAGACTATCAATACCTACTGTGCTCAATTTCTTTCATTTTTTTTTGTTCAGTTGTTTTCAGTGTAAAGCAGATGGAGTATTTTTCCATTTGATTATTCATAAAATTTACATGTTAGGAATGAATAATCATGAACATCTATTTTGGTTAAAAACTTTCACATAGTAATCTTATCCTAAATAAATACACCCACTCTGTAATCTTTAATATTCTCTGTTGAACTACTAAAAGCTTCTCAACCAATTGTTATCTTCTATTAAAAGTCTTATGATATTTCATGAATAACCAGAGAAAAGATGGCACATGGAGAATACGATGTTTTTTTATCTTGTTCCCAGTGCCAAGAAGAAGTACAAACAGCTAAAACTTGAATTCATAGGGAAAATATCTCCCAAAACTTAAATACAAAGGTCAGCATGGTTCTTTTCACCCCATCACCACCAAATGCCCCCCTTCTTTTATATCTCCACTATAAACAAACATCACTTTCTACTATTCATTTTTATGTACATTTCTAGTAATCCTTTTGAATACCTCAGTAATGGTTCATGACATGATCTTCTCTGTGATTATGTAAAATACGGCTTGAGAAATAAGAGGCCAATATTGATTATGATGGGAGAAGTGAAGTGATCTGCCAAGATCACATGGTTAGTGTGAGCTGGTGCTGTCTCTGCACCCAGATAGCCTGGCTGCAGTGCCCGTATCCCGGCCACTGCATGGCACCACCTTGTAACTGCACAATCTAGTGGGTGAGATAAGTTCTCGTTTCCTGATGCTTTCCTGAGATCAGAGATCATTGCCTTTCATCAATTCACATTTCAGCTAAGGATGCAGAGGCCCATATTGGTCAAAATTACTTACCCAAGGCCACTGCCTGGCCTCATCTTGACACAGTACAGCCCAGAGCCCTGGGTTCTGGAGCTTTTGTGAGCAGTGGTGCGGTCTTGAGCTCTGTAATGTGAGACTCTCTGGGGACTATGCAAAGGCTTACCCCACTCAGGCATCCCTCACTCTCTTTTCAGCAGAGCATGAAATAGCCTGCAGATAAAATACATTTTCATACGCATGGGTCATATCAAAACCAATATATGTAACTTTTTTTTTTTTGTCTTATCACTAGGACATACCAAAAACAAAGAAAAAAAATAAAACAACAACAAGGAAAAGCAAAACAAAAAACAAAATAGTCTGTGATGAGCTGGCATGGTCAGTGACTTGGAGTCCAATGAAAGGGACACATTATGCATATTTTATATCATTTATATTACATTATTTGCATTTCATTGAGTGCTTATTGGGTGCCAGGCTCTTGGACTTTGGAAAGGTGAAGAAGATACAATTCTTGACCTCAAAATCTCAGTCTGTTCCTTAATAGGCAAAAAACAAATTAGGTTGAAGAAGATGGAATTCCTGATATCTGATGACTTTTTGCGAGGAGAATTTTTATTATTTTTATGTATAGAAACCTTACTAGTGTACATTTAGCCCAGTTTGGTGGTAAATTCTTTAGCTTTTGCCTTTTCCAGCTTGGCAATGCAAGCCACAGATTTTGGAACTTGGACCTTGCCTCCTCAGAGATGACAAATCTCATTGTATTTGTGATGATTTCTGACTTTCAAAACCAAACAGATATTTCATGCAACTCCATGTGTTGCATGTAAAAGCTGAGAAAGGGAAATAATTACAGGGCTAACACTGAGTCTTCTTCATTCCACAGAAGCTTTATATGAATCATTTCACTTAATCTGTTCAACAGCTAGTGGAGGTGGACACTGTAGTTATTCCCAGTTTGAAGTGAGCAAACTAAGGTTTAGGAAAAGCAAGTTCTACTAGTGGCAAACGTCAGAGCCAGAGTTCCATGCAAGTCTGTCTCACTGAAAATCATTTGATCTCTCTGAGCCTCGATCTTATTACCTGTAAAATGAGAGGAATGATAAAATTCCTCCGTCATTTTGCAGTGAAATTAAACTTTACTGTAAAACAACACCAGTTCAAATAGCACATCTAAATCCTCAAAATCCATATGTAATTAAGGCATAAGAAAAGTACATTTTGGGAGGAAAATTAATATTGCACTTGTGGGAAAAATCATCTCTCTATATATGCAAACTGTAATTTTATTTTTGGTTGGTTAGAGGAGGAATGACTCATGGTACTAAGTAGGGGTAAAAAAATATCTCAGAGGCCTCATGATGTAGAGCAAGATTGCTAACAATAGCAAATGGACAGATCGATAGCAAATCCATTTTAGAGAGCTTGCTCATGGAGAATATTGATATCTAATTTGGTCAGTTCTCCTGTGAGATAAACAGGCACCTTGTCTCTCTGTGAGAAAAACCACACGCAAGAGCTGAGGTAATGTTTCTAAACAATTAATTGCATTATTATCGAGGCTTAATGGATTGCTTCAATATATTCACACAAAGCCATCGAGAGGATCGGGCTAGCAGTTTCCTTGTAGCTGCTATCAAAATATACGACAGGATGTAAGAGTTTCAAATTATTATTACTTTTTACAGCATTCTGTGTGCATAATTTACATTATAAATAGGGCCTATTTGAAAACCATTGACTAGGTCTTTGGCTTTGTTTCAAATAGCAAATATGGTACGCATTGTGGCCTCTCTGTTTCCAATGTGATATAGCTATTTAAACGGTAAATGAAACTATCAAAACTACTTGATTCTTATATTCATGTTAAATGTTTATAATGCAAGGGTTTATGCCAGAGATAAGAGAAAGACCCTTTAATACACATGTCCGTTCAACCTAGCCACTGGAAAAATGTAGATATTTTCCTCGTGGGAAGGGAATGAAGGAAGAGAAGTATTATAATGTTTGCAAACACTAGCCCTCGGAGAATAATCTATCCTAGATATAGATTTTTAAAATTGCCAAGTGAAATATTTCTTTGAGAAACCAAAGAATCTTTCCCTTTCTTTGAGAGAGAAGATTATATGATTCAGTGAAAATTTATTGATTACTCAGTCTGTGCAGATATTTCACACACATATTAGCTCACTAATCCTTAAAGCAACCCCTTGAAGTGACATAGCCTTGAAGCAATAGTATTTTCATGAGTTTGTGTGCCACACCTAAGGTCATATGACGACTAGATGGAACAGTGGTATGATCAAACTTGTCTTTGGATTTCAATCTTTTCTTTTCTTTCATGATTATTATGTATATCACTGTAGATTCAGCTCATGGTTTGAAAAGGGTGATGCAAACCTGTGAAAGGAAGCCATTAGGTTGCCCACGTGAAAATAAGAAAATACAAAACTTAATTTTGTGTCAAGGTTAGAGTTTGGGATATGAGTACTTCCCTCACTGATAGAGTCCTCAAATCTAGTACTTAAATATCTGCATGCACAGATTAGCAAGAAGTTCTACATGTCTTTATGCAAATGCCCTCCCCTTCTTTACATATCTCTGTTTTCTCACAAGTGCTTTGGAATGGCAGTGGCCCAGGATGGTGCTGACTTGTTCTGCTGGCCTGGCTTTTACATACAGACTTGCTTGGCTTTTGCTACTACTGTAGACAAGTTGAGGGAAGTCCAAAGCAGCAGGGACACATTCTAGGTGGGATATTTTGTTCTCAAATATCAGGCTGTTCAAGTATGGCCCCCTATAAATAGATAATATGGACTCCCTGTGGCTAACTGAGGTGAGCTAAAACAGAGTGAGGCTGGGTGAAGGAGTGGTCACATACTCTGTGTTATCAGAAAGATGTTGTAAATGTATCACAGGATACCTTCCTACAATGAAGCCTTCCTACAATCGAGCCAATCAAGCCATCAGAAAGATGTTGTAAAGGCATCACAAGATAACTTCCTACAATCAAACCAGTTCCCATGTGAGTGCCAGGATAAATTGTGGCCAGAATCTGACCAGCCATTGAAAGAAACATCTGACAAAGACTTGTAGTTTTGGGATTGGAAATTGACTAATCAAAGCTCACATGAACCCATCAATTGAGGCTCACATGCCCTAGACAATCAAGGCTCAGCTGTATCAACCAATCAGAACTAAGCAAATAATCCTTCATTTGCATAAACAGACTTGTTTGAGAATCTGGGTGAGAACTTTTACTATAAAACCTGAAACCTCTCTGTTCTCTGGAATAGCACCTTCCTTTTACTCCAAAGGCTGTCTCTCCCCTGTTTGCAAACTGTTCACAGGAATAAAACCCTTTTCCTCCAAATTCCTTTTCAGAGATCTTTTGTTCACAAGGCTAACAGAGTTGCTATTTTCCATTGTAGATTTCCACCTCTGTGAAGGGGGCCTTTGATGGATATTGGTCTCACTCTCACTTCTTTTATGTTACACATTGATTTCAAAGTTTCAGCTCTTTTAAATCACAGTCAAAGAAATTTAGGTAAGAACAGGTTTCTTCTCAGCCTGATTGACTTGGTGAAGGGGCAAGTCCTGTTGATCCTTCAGCTATTATTGCAATAAGTAATTATGCTGATGTTGTAAGAAATCAAGATTTTTTTGACTTAAGAGAAAAGACATACAAGGGAATATAAATGAAATAAAAACTCCAGGATGTAAAATTTGAAGCAGAACTATCTTTTGACATACTGATTGTTTCGTCTTATCTAATTCTTAATCTGTCCACTAATCTGTCTATGCCTGTATAAGGCCTAGAATCAATGACAACCAAGTAATAATGAGCTCCCCAAGGTGTGAATGTGGTGTATCTAAGCACTATTTCCCACTAAATAGAACCAGCACTCTCCAGACATGATTGATTCCAGGTTTGGGGAAGAAAATGTACAAGGTCAGCTTTAATATTTTACTATAATTGAAAGCTAAAAGCTATCTACGATTACTGAGATAATTGAAAACAAACCAGGTGCCAACATAAGGAAGCTCCTACTTGCCCAAGATAAAACAATCTGATCATCAAAATGAATAATGATTGCAATAGATTGAAGCACATCAAATATATAAAAATCCACAAGTTTCTAATAGCACTAAAAAAACGAATTTAAAAAAATCTCATTGGTCATCATGGGAATTTATGAAAGCACCAACTCATTACTTTTAAAATTTTGGATGAATTTATGGGGTACAAGTCTAATTTTGTTACATGTGTAAATTACATAGTGGCAAAAATAGGACTTTTAGAGTAAATTTTATTATTAAGGTGAAATAATCATTTACTCAGGTTTTCCTATATAACTGTATTTCAGATTAATGACAGTTTTTGAGGGAGATTTCTTTAGACAAAGATTTCTACTGGTAACTTGCAGAAGGAATGATAGAATCAGAGAAACTAGACTTTTGCAATTCTTTTAGCTTTAATGCATTATATGTGATAAATAAAAATTGTATATACTTGAGGTATACAGTGTGAAGATTTGATAAACATTATTAAATGATTACCATAATTAAGCTATTAACAGATTCATCACCTCACATAATTACCTTTTTTTGAGATGAGAATAAAGACCTACAGTCTTAACAAATTCAAGAATACACTACAATATTGTTAATTGTAGTCATTGTACATTAGATCCCCAGATCTTTCCTTTACCTTAAAGGAAAGCTTGCACCCTTTGACAAACATCTCCCCATTATATTTCCCCGGCTGCTAGCAACCACCAACCACCATTCTACTTTCTGCTTCTATGAATTTAACTCTTTTTGATTTTATATGTAAGTAAGATCATACAGTACTTTTCTTTATGTGTCTGGCTTATTTCACTTAGCATAATGTCCTCCAAATTCACATGTGTTGTTGCAAATGGCAAGCTTTATTTTATGGCTGAATAATATTCCATTGAATCTATCTATCTATCTATCTATCTATCATCTATCTATCTATTTGTGTGTGTATTACATTTTCTTTATCCCTTCATACATTGACAGACACTTAGGTTGTTTCCATACCTTGGCTATTGTGAATAATGCTGCAATGAACATGACAGTACAGATAACACTTTTTTATTTTCTTTTTAAGTGAAAAGAAAGTGACTATTCCAGAGATAGCAGTAGGGAAATGGCCAAGACTCATGCCTCAAATAAACCATTTGGAAATCTTGGTCTGAAGGTAGGGGTTTATTTAATTTATTTATTCTTTTACTATTATTGATTTCAAAATGTTAGGGTGTACAAAATGTTTTTGGTACATGGATACCTTGTATAATGCTTAAGTTGGGGCTTTAAATGTACCTGTCACCAGAATAGTGTTCATTGTACCCAAAAGGTAAACTTTTACTCCTTACCCCTCCTGCTTTCCCCACTTCTTGATTTCTAATGTCCTTTACATCTTTTTGTGCCCATGTGTGCCCACCATTTAGCTCCCAATTATAAAAGAGTACGTGTGGTATTTGTTTTTCCATTCCTTAGATACTTCACTTAGGATAATGATTTCCATTTCCATCCAAGTTGCTGCAAAAGACATTATTTCATTCCTTTCTATGGCTGGATAGTATTCCATGGTATATAAATAGCATATTTTCTTTGTTCACTCATGAATTGATAGGCACTTAGGGTGATTCCACATCTTTGCAATTGCAAATTGTGCTGCAATAAACATGCAAGTACAGATGTCTTTTTGATAAAATGACTTATCTTTCTCTGGATATATACTTAGTAGTGGGATTGCTGGATCAAATGGTAAGTCTGCACTTACTTCTTTGTGGAATCTCCATACTGTTTTGCATAGAGGTTGCACTAATTTGCAGTCCCTCCAATAGTGCATAAGCATTCCTTTCTGATGTCTAGAGGAGTTTTTCCTACCTTGTCTTCTAGAAATCTTATGGTTTTATGCCTTTTACCTTGATGATTGGTCCAGTTCTGTCAGTTGGGGTGTTGAAGTCCCTAGCAACTATGTTGTTGCTGTTTATTTCTTTGCTTGGATATAGTAGTATTTTATTTATGAATCTGTGAGCTCCTATATTAAGTGGCTATATATTTAGGATTGTTATATCTTCTTCCTAAATTGCTCCCTTTGTCATTATATAATGTATAATGTATACATTATACATTAACTTTTTTACTGTTTAAGTTAAAGTCTATTTTATCTGATATGAGAATAGCTACTTCTGCTTGCTTATGGTTTCCATTCATGTGTAATATTTTTTCCATCCTTTTACCTTGAGCCTATTAGTATCCCTGCAATTTAGATGGGTTTCTTGGAGACAACAGTAACTTGGGATGTGTTATGTCATCCTTTCAGCCAGTCTATACTTTAAAAAGGAGAATTAAGACCACATTTACATTTAATGTTAGTATGAATATGTGACATACTGTCCTGTTTATCATGTTGAATGATATCTAGTTTCTTTGTTTTCTTCCCTGAATTACTATCTTTTTTATGGTTCACTTGCAACTTTATTCAAATTTTCTTTTTTGTGTGTGGATGTGTTACTGTTTTACAAAATAAGGTTGTGAGCTTTAACTATTGAGTATTTTTCATATCAGTGGGTGTCAATTGTTCTTTTCCATGTATAGAGCACTTTTAAGCATTTCCTGTAGGGTAGATCTACTGGTGACAAATTCCCTTAGTGTTTGCTTGTCTGGGAAAGATTTTATTTCGCCTTAATTTATGAAACTTAGTGTTGCAAGATACAAAATTCTTGGCCAGAAGTTATTCTATTTGAGAAGACTAAAAATAAGACCCTAATCCCTCCTGGCTTGAAAGGGATCTCTCTAATGAGAGATCTGTTGTTAGTCTAATGGGGTTCCTTTGTAAATAATTTATTGTTTTCATCTCATAGCTTCTCGCATTTTCTCCTTCACTTTGACTTTGATAAGGCTGATGCTTATATGTACTGGTGATGTTCTATTTTTCTGAATTTTCCAGGTGTTCAATGACCATTTTGTATCTGGATATATAAACCCCTAGCAATATCAGGAAAGTTTTTCTCTATTATTCCCTTAAATTAGTTTTCAATGCTTATTGCTATTTCTTCTTCCTCAGGAACACCTATAATTCTTATATTATTTTGCTTTGTATAATCCCATATTTCTCTCAGTGATTGTTCATTCTTCTTTGTTCTTTCTTCTGCATTTTTTGCTGTCTGGATTACTTGGAAATCCTTGTCTTCAAGCTTTGAAATTTTTTCTTCTGCTTGGTCTATCTATTGTTAAAGCTTTATGATGTATTTTTCAATTTCCTAAATGATTCATTTCTTTAAGTTTTGTTTATCTCTTTTTAAACATTATTTTTCTCTTTCGTGAATTTTTTATTCATGTCTTGAATCATTTTTCTTGGTTTCTTTGAGATGGTTTTCTACCATCTCTTCAATTCCATTCATCTGACTTGCTATCCATAATCTGAATTCCATATCTGTCATTTCAATAATTTCCTTTTGGTCAGAGTTCATTACTGGAGATCTATTCCGATCCTTTGCAAAACAGCCTGTTTTTTTTTTTTTTTAATGTTTCTGTAGTTTTTATGCTGACAACTTCTTATTTGAGGCCACTTATCTCAGCTCAAAACACATAGTCGATATTCTACACCTACTGTTCTCTGCTGAGACCACTGCTGCTCAGAGAAGATAGGGATGAGACCTTGGATAGCCTTGGATCCAAATTTGGAAGCTTGAACAGGCATCAGAGGGGTGGATGAACTGTGAGCCTTTAACACTGCTGCTTTGCTGCATCTCCCCTGTTCCCCTGTGTTTGTCACTGAGCCACTGTAGCAGGACTGGCCCCTGGTGCTATGCACACATAAAAGGTGGAGCTTGCCAGCAGGGCGGGGTATGCATGGGAGATGGAGGGGTATGCTGGGCATGGTGTGCACCTGTGCAAGCCTGGGCAGCCAAAGTGTCAGATACATGGGTTGTTCAGGGTGTGGCACAGGGCATAGCAGGTGCTCATGGCATAGTGGCCCCGCAGGGCCACAGGTCATGGGGCAGAGTGGCCCCTGGTGTAGAGTGGGCCGGCTGATCACAGCTCATGTGAAGGATGGAGCAGGACCCCTGAACAAAGTGGACCTGCAGGACAGGGCACCTACTCAGGATCGAGCAAGTCTGCAGCTATGGTGCTCACATGCAGAGGGTGAGGCAGAGTGTGCACAGGGCATAGCACCTTGGATGCCTGTGTAGAACAGTGTAGGGGTGTGGCATGCAGACTGCTCAGATCCAAAGGCCATGGCTGCACTGGCTTTCATCTCATTTGGGGCCTTTCAGACAGTGGGGGTGGCAGCAGTGGTCCAGTTGCCCTTGCAGTGGGCACTGAGGGTTATAGGCATGTGCTCTGCCTGGGTCCTATGGAAAATGCGGTTGAGCAGAATAGCCCAGGTCATAGCAGTGCCAGACCCTTAGTCTCCTGCTCTGCCCAGGACTCCTGACATAGTTGGTGGTGGTAGTGGGTGTGGTGCACATTACTTACCCATGGAGTACACACAAGCACTGGGATTCCCTGCTCCCTCTGTACCTGGCAGGGACAAGAAGGAGGCTGCCATTAGTGATCTGAAACCTGGGCAAAAGTAGCATTCTAGGGTTGGGATGCTACAATTGTGCCAGCTGCAGCACCCAAGGCTCATAAGCTCACCATCCCTTATCTCTGAAGAAATGCAGCTGCACAACCTTCATTCAGGTCTCTTTATCAGTCCAGAGCCCTGCTGCAGTGGAGAGGAACTCCTGCTACTCTAGTTGCAGTATTCTCAAGGGAAGCATGTAGTCTTGGCCTTTCTCCTCTTCCTCTTTCCCATATTTAGGGGCCTTCCCTGATTACCTGCAGTCCTGCTGCGCAGCTTATCCCACTTCCATCTTCTTCACTTCACTGCCTCCTCCTTTTCATGGATTCTCAATGCCCTCAATCAGACAATCAATCCAAATGTCCCCTCTTCATTCTATTGAAACATTCACACCCCCTTAATATTTTGATATAAAAAATTCTATTGCTGGGCCAGCAGAACTTCCACGAGGTCTAACATATCATTCAGGATCCCACAGGCCTGAGGAGGCATCATTCCTGGAATTGGTTTGAGAGAGTTCCCAGCAAAGGAGAACAGGTGCCCTGCAATGCTATTAACCTACAGCCAAGAGAAGAGGATCCAGATGAAAAGAAAACAGCAAAAGAACCATGGCAACACGAAAATATAATATAATATAATATAATTTGACACCTGCAAGAGAACATAATGGAGCTACAGTAGTGGACTCCACCCACAAGGAGATTGCCAAAATGACAGGAATGGAGTTCTGAATATGGGTGGCAAATAGGATGAATGGAATTGAAGAGAAAATTGAAAACCAACAAAAACAAGCCAAAAAAATTCAGGAAATCAATCAGTGAAAAAATGAAAAGGTCACTGGAGAGTTAGACAATATAAGAAAATATATCATAGAAATTACGGAAATGAAAGAGACATTAAAAAAATTTCAGAACAGTGCAGAAGTTTTAACAACAGGCTAAACCAAGGAGAAGAAAAAATCTCAAAGCTTTAAGACAAGGCTCTAGAGATAATCCAGTCATTCAAAGTGGCATAGAAGAGTATAACAAAGTCTGAGCAATCACTGAGAGAGATATGGGACTGTGTGACATGAACTAACATTCAAATTATAGGTATCCCTGAGGGAGAAGAAGAAAGAGCTAAAAGCATGGAAAACCTATTTGAGGAAAATTGTTGGGGAAAACTTTCCTAGCATTGCCAGAAGTTTAGACATACAGATACAAGATAGACATCGAACACTGAGAAGATTCATAACAAATAGGTCATCCCTGAGATACATAGTAATCAAGCTGGCCAAAGCTTGAAGGAGAAAATTCTGCAATCACCAAGATGAAAGCATAAAACAACCTACAAAGGAAAACACATCACAATAATTGCAGACTTCTCAGTGGAAACATTACAGGCCAGAAGGGATTGGGGCCTTATCTTCAATCAACTTAAACAGAACAACTGCCAGCCTAGAATTTTGTCTCCTGCAAAGCTAAGTTTCACAATGGAAGAAAAAATTAAGTTTTTTTCAGACAAGCCAGCACTGAGGGAATTTGCCATGATCAGACCTGCCCTACACAAAATACTCAGAACAGCACTATACACAAATCAGTCCAACAGATGCCCCTCAGTGTAAATTCAACTGAAACAAACCCCCAAAACTCACAACATTTATAAACCAATAGAACAAAAGGTAAAACAAAGCAATAAGGGACTATCTGACAGGATGAACAGAACACATCTGACATACTAGTGCTATTACCTAATGTTAATGGGCTGACTGCTCCTCTCAGAAGATATAGCATGGTTAAATGGATGAAAAAACACAACCCAATTATTTGCTGTCTCCAGGAAACACATCAATATGATTTTAATGTGCATTTCTCTGATGATTAGTGATGTTGACCACTTTTTTATATACCTGTTGGCCATTTGTTTATCTTCTTTGGAAAAATATCTAAATCAGGTCCATGTTGCTGCAAATGATAAGATCTTATTCCTTTTTATGGCCAAATATAATTTCATAGTATATATGCCATATTTTCTTTATACATTCATCCATTTACAAACACTAGGTTTGATTCCAAATCTTGGCTATTGTGAATAGTGCTTCAGTAAACACGGAGATGCTGTTATCTCTTTGATATATTGATTTCCTTTCTTTTGGATAAATTCCCAATAGTAGAATTGCTAAATTGTATGGTAGTTTTATTTTTCTTTTGTTTTGAGAAATCCTCATAATGTTTTCCATAATGACTGTACTAATTTACCTTTGATGAACAAGAGTGTTTAAGAATTCTCTTTTCTCTGCACCCTCACCAGCACCTGTTATTTTTTTTTGTCTGTTTAATAATAGCCATTCTGACTGGGGTAGTATGATATCTCATTATGGTTTTGATTTGCATTTCCCTGATGATTAATGGTGTTGAGCATTTTTTTATAAGCCTGTTGGCCATTTGTATGTCTCCTTTTGAGAAATATCTATTCATATTTTTTGTTCACTTTTTAATGGAATTATTTATTCTCTTACTATTGAATTGTTTGTGTTTCTTATATATTCTGGATATTAGTTGTGTGTTAAATGAATAGTTTGCAACTTTTTTTTCTATTCAGCAGGTTCCCTCTTCACTCTGTTGATTGTTTCCTTTGATGTGCAGAGCTTTTTAGTTTAATACAATCTCATTTGTTTTTGTTTTTGTTGCCTGTACTTTTGTGATCGTAACTATACATTCTTTGCCTAGAGCAAAGTTTTGAAATGTTTCCCCTATGTTTTCTTATAGTAGTTTTACAGTTTGTGGTCTTATATTTAGATTTGTAATCCACGTCCTATGCTGCCATCTTGCTGACATTACTTGACCTTTAGCAATTTTTAATGAATTAATGGATTTAAGGAATTAGGTGAAAGGCCATTAGAAGAAAGGTTGATGAGGGAATTTATAAAGGTTGATTGAGAAATCAGGCTGATAACACTTGCCCACTGATCAATATTAGCGTCACTAAAATTGGTCACTAAAATTATGTGGTTTATCATATGGTACAAAATGAAATATTTAATATTACCTATGAATTATTCCTACCTAAAAAATTAAACTATAATCTAATCAGACCTCTCTATCTAACTACCAGTTTATAGGAAATATGGGGACAGATGGACAAACTAAAATATACCAGAGAAATACAAAATTCTTTGGGATAAATGACAATTTCTCTACCAGTGCCATGAAAAAAAAAAGGTAAATATTGGTGGGAAATAAAGATTTAAGAACATATGCTAGATAGTTTGCAAAAGTGATTATTTTGGGCAAGGGGGGAGTTGTTTTGCTTCTTATGCTATGAAGATGCAGAGTTTATTGTTTTACACTTTATATCTGGTTTGGTCTTATATTAATAACATGACCTAATGAAGAGAATGTGACAGAATTGACAGTGTCCAAGTTCTAGAGCGTATAGCTGAAGAAAGATTGTATGTTGTATTCTTATACTCTTGGAGTCTTGACACTGCTTTGCTTCAAAGTCCAAGCTACCTTCCTTGAGAATAAAAAACTATGTGGAGAGAGAGAGAGACATAGCTGACAGCTACATCAATCACCAGACAGGTGATGAGTCCATTTGGGCCATCTAGAGTTTGCTAAAGCCACAGCTGACCTCTACCACATAAAAGACTCCAGGAAAGACCAACAGAAGAACCACTCACCTGAGCCAAGAGACAAAATTATTGATCTATAGAATGCATAGCTAATAAATTATTCTTGTTTTTAAGCCACTAAAGTTAGGGGTGGCTGTTATGCAGCGGGAAATTGCTAAAGCAGAGTCACAATAACCAAATGCAATGTGTTGATCCTATTTGAGCCATGTTTAAACAAATCAGTTGTAAGAAGGATCATTTGAGACAAAGAAATTTAAGCATGGACTGCATATGAGATGTTATCAAGAAATTATTACAAATTTTATTAGTAGTTTCATCATCTAAATAAAAACTAATATGATGCATACTGTAGGTTCATCAGAGAAATGCCCTGATACATGAGATTTGCTTTAAAATAACCAATCAAAGAAATACATGGAGAATATAGATAAAATAAAACTGGTAGAATATTGATAATTATTGATGAGTAATGTTTATCGTTTTTTGAAATATTCTCTCAACTTTCAATTTTGTTTTAAATGCTTTTTGTATTAATTTTTAAAATAAAAATCAATTGTTCTTAATGGCGTCTCATCAAACCTTTATTTTCAACATGTGTGTTCCTTTTTTGCCTTTTCCTAATGAAAGAAGATTCTCTCTAGAAAGATCTCTAGGCGGAGTTAGTTGAGGGCTGCGTTAATTGTATTAATGGGATTTGAGAACCATTAAGACTGTCACATAGTAGGAGCAGCCAGTTCCATATTTGGAGGAATGCTGGGACCTTCACATGGGGGCTGTCCGCAAACCTGGCATCCCCATTATTTATACAGTTTTTATTTTAAAAGAGTTTTATTTGACATCACAGAGATTAAAAAAAAATGAATGTGACCCATCTGCAGTCTAATTCATATAGAGAGTCTAGTTGTTAGCTAGGTAACAGCCTAGCTTTCCCAGGTGGCTGAAGTCTGTACACCTGCTAATTTAGCTGAAGATGAGATAGCTGCAGTGAACTCCCCTTTAAAACTGTTACATCTGTGAGTCTGGATCATGTCATTTTAGCAAAAAACAAGTTTGAAAATTCCATCGTGGCATGGTTTGTCTGTGTGAAAGGTGGCTAGTCTGGTAGAGGTTTTCTGGTATACCTAAACATCATTATGTTCAAGGAAAGACGGTCAAGTGATGGATTGGATGTCCCACCCTTGGCAATAAGCCAACTAAAGACCTGGTTTTAATTATATATATGTAATGAAATAAATTAACCAATAATCATCAATTATCTTCATTTCCCCATCCCCTCCCCTCACTTTTTACAAATTTTAAACAGCTACAATTTACATTAGGGCTGCTACTGGCCATGTTCTGTATTAAACATTCCATATACCTGGTCTTATTTTGTTCTTACTAGGATCTCTATTGTTTGCAGTATTTTTTTTTTTTTCATTTAAATGTGAACAATCTGAGGGCAGAGAGTCCACATAACTGTTTCAAATCTTCTGTAGTCCACTACCACATCTTAAATACAGAATGGGCTCTGAACTGAGCCAGTTTGCATAAATCAGAGACCACATTTATTTGATTAAAACCCATAAAATCAAAAGGAACTGTTCCAATGTTTGGGCCATCCCAACAATCAAAAACGTCATTATCAGACTTGACCAAAGATAGTTGATTTAATTGCCTTGTATAAACCCATGTGGATTTTAATTAGAATGTCCTCTGGTAACATATCTAAGTTTTAAAAAATGCTTCTTCTTTCAACATATATGACTCATATAGATGTATATGAAACATCTAACATAGAGACAAAGATATTTTTAAGATGGGTTGCATTTCTTACTAAACCAATCCTAATAATAATTGAATAACACTTTGTACAAAATGCTTTTATTTTTAGACCACTTATGAGTCAGGTTATTGGAGGACAGAAAGTGGCTTTTGAATCAAATGGACTTGAGATTCAGTTCTAGGAATGCCTTTTACTGCAGTGGCACTTTGGCAAATTAATATTGCTGATCCTTGGCTTTCTTATCTGTCTAATAAAAACAATGATGTTTGTAACCCATGAAGGAAGAAATGAGATTATATAATAATGCTTCCCACACAGTGCCTGACAAAAATTTTCCTCCCCTTTAATGGAAAATTTGCTTTCTTATTAATATGTATTTTATTAATATGTATTAGTAATACATATTAATAATAACATATTATGTTCAATATGTAAATATTGAACTTTATCCCATGATTTACATGTTCTTAGACCATTCTGTACAACTTAGTGGCCATTAATAATAATAAGGTTATTGCCAATGATGGCAAGATTACAGGATGTTAATAAAATAGTATTTCATGGAATGTGTTGAATCCCATCATCGAAGTGATGATAAAGGCAGTGAAAATAACCCAGGGGACAGGGTACTCATGATGCTCCACCCTCTAGTCAGGTTTCACATATGAGGAAGTGGCTGTCTATCTTTTCCCAATTTAGCATTCTTTCAGGAATGCCAAGCAGACAGTGGAGCACGTGAGGCAATGTGAATGGGCAGCTGCATGACTTACCACCTGCACCTACTCTAGCAGAGTCTGGTGGAGAAGCACATGTACATATTTGTGACTTAATATATGTCACACTCTTCCCCTTGTTGATGCCATTTTTAAAAAATGATAACCTTTTTCCAAACTTCTTCTCAGATTTTTTCTTAAGAGGGAGCCAAAGAGAACACATATGACCTTGCCTTTCCCCCCCCCCCCTTTTTTGACACTTTATTTGCATGTGGCGATTCTTGTTATAAAGCTATTGAATTTTGACTAAGACCTTTAGTCCTATTTGGTTTGACCTCTACTGGGAGTTTGGCTTCCTTTCGTGTTGTGGTTTAAACTATTAAAAACCTTTCTACAATTCTTCATATGTTCTATCCTCATTTGTCTTTTTCTCCTACAAGGTCTGACTCTTCCATGCCAAGCAGACCAACAGTTTCTCTTTAACTTAATATTTTTCCATAGTTTAGAAAATATCACCTAACTCCAATGAGAATGAATTTTAACAAAAAGTCCCAAAACAACAGATGCTGGCATGGATGTGGAGAGATAGAAGCACTTACACACTGTTGTTGGGACTGCAAGCTAGTACAACCTCTATGGAAAGCAGTATGAAAATACCTCAAAGAACTGAAAGTAGACCTAACATTTGATCCAGCAATCCCACTACTGAGCATTTACTCAAAGGAAAAAAAGTCATTTTATAAAAAAGACTAGAATATTTATTGCAGCACAATTCACAATCACAAAAATGTGGAATCAATTCAAGTGCCTATCAGTACATGAGTGCATTAGTAAAATGTGGTATATGTATACCACAGAGTACTACTAAGCCATAAAATAGGGGAACTAATACATTTTGTAACAACCTGGATGAAACTGGAGAGAATTCTTCTAAGTGAAGTATCACAAGAATGGAAAAAATACATTACATCTTCTCATTATTAAACTGGAACTAATAGATCAACAATCATATACACATATGGAAGTAAAACTCAATGGAAACCAAGCAGATGGTGAAGAAGGGGTTGGGTAAATTCACACCTAATGGATGCAATGGACACTATCTGGGTGTTGGAAAAACTTATAACATTGACTCAAACTGTACAAAAGCAATCCATATAACCAAAACGTTTATATCCCTGTAATATTCTGAAATTAAAAACAAACAAACAAAAAAAGAAAATGGATCCTCTGAATTCTGTTCAACATTTCCTACTCAAAATTGTCTGGCTAGTGTACCTAGGAAAACCCAAATCCTCTTTCTCTCGAGCTGCCCTGATTCAATGTGAGATTGTAAAAGGAGATCTTTATAAAACTTAGGAAAAGCAAGGCAAAGCATAACTTTATTGCTGTCTAGGGACATGTTTTTACACACCACTCCAGAGGTTCCAGGAGTTAGGGAGGTTATGAGTTACCTCTCATTCTCTTCCTCCTGGCAAAAAGTCAACTGAAAACTGACTGAAATGGTTCCAATTTCTGCAACATGGATATTTCTTTTATGCCACTCTTCTTATCACCTGAGCTTTGGAAGGAAGCAGGGAAATGAGAGGTGAGGAAAGGAAATAAAAGGGTGTAGGCTAAAAATCAAAAGACCTATGTTCTGACCCTGGTCAAGTGGTGCTGCACACAATTAGCTGTATGGTATTCGGCATGTCATTTTATCCTCTCTGAGCCTGTTTCCTTGTCTGTCAAATGGGTTGGACTAGACCATTTTTCAAGTCCCTCCGGCTTTTACATTCTGACTCTAAGAAGGGAAGTAAAGGAGGTGGAAGAGAAAGACGGCGTGGGTGGAGCTTCACCGAAGAACAGAGGGAACAATTTCTTTGTTACCTCTTTCTTTCAGAGAATCTATTGTACTTTACAGAAGGATGTATCACTTAGAATAACCTTTTGGGGAGCAGAGTGACATTATCTTGTAAAGCTGAAAATTCATACACTCTAAGGTTCAGCAAATCTAGGGTTAGGTGCAACCCTGACCCTAACCCCTTCTAGGTTAATACCATGAGAAAACATTCACATGCACACCAGAAAACATGTCCAAGAGTGTTTAAAGCAGTATTGGCTTGGAAGGAAAAACGTGTAAACCATCCAAATGTCCATCAGAAAGAATAGTGGAATAAAATTCCCCCCCCCAAAACCAATAATAATGCATTCTGCTTGCTCTCGTAGTATAATTGGCTGAATTTGTTCATGTGACAAACATATACTGAGTGTATTCTTTTTGCCTGTCACTATCTCAGCTTTGGGTGCTAAATATACCTCTATGGCTAATGCACATTTTCTGCCCTTGAAGAATCCAACATCCTTTTGTTTTTTTTCTCACAATACTGACATACTAGTTCAATAAGTCAATTTTCCCATTTAATTGTGGAAATAGTACACTCATATATCAATAGATTATCTCATCTTAATGACTCCTTTGCTAAAATTATAAAATGCATTGTTGTTTTTCCTTTAACAGGCTTTTTAAAAGAATTCATTCTTTTCTTTCCATCTATTCTCTGTCTCAACAGATTTACCTGATTTTGGACATGTCATATAAATGGAGTCATATGAATAAATGACATTTGGTGAATAGCTTTCTTCACTTAACAAAATCTTTCCAAGGTTTATCCAAGTTGTACCATATATCAGAACTTCATTTTTTTAAATGACTGAATAATATTTCATTCTATGGATGTATTAATACATTTTATATTTCATCAGTTGATGAACATTATCGTTGTTTCTATTCTTTGACTATTATGAATAGTGCTGCTATGAACATCTGTGCACTAATTTTGTGTGGATCTATAATTTCAATTGTCTTGGGTTTGTACTTAGGAGTAGAAGAGCTAGATTATATGGTAACTCTACTTTTAACTTTTTGAGGAAGTCAAATTGTTTTCTAAAGTGGCTGCACCATTTACAACCCTACCAGCAATATATAAGGATTCTGATTTCTTCACATTCTCTCCATCTCTTCTTATTATCTGCCTTTATTTTACCCAGTCTAGTGGGTGTGAATTATATCTTATTATGGTTTTGATTTGCATTTCTTTACTGACTAATGATGTTGAACATCTTTTCATATGCTTATTGAACATTTAATTTAATTTTATTTATTTTTAATTTTTATTATAACTTGACAAATTATAATTGTGTATATTTATGAAATACAAAGTGATGTTATGATTTATGAATACAATGTGGAATAATTAAGTCAAGGTAATTAATATATCTATCACCTTAAATACTTAATCTTATTTTTTGGTGAGAACATTTGATATTTACTCTCTTAATGATTTAAAAACCTACAATATACTATTAACTACATGCACCATGCTGTGCAATAAATCTAAAAAAAATCCCATTCCTCCTAACTTAGGCTTTATATAGTTTGAATATCATATCCTCATTTCCTCAACCCCCAGCCTTTAGCAACCAGTTTCTACTCTCAGCTTCTATGAATTCAATTGTTTTAGATTCCACATATAAGTGAGAACCTGAGGTGATTATCTTTCTGTGCCTGGCTTATTTCACTTAGCATAATGTTATCCAGTACCTGTGTTGTTGAAAATAACAGAATTTATTTTTTAAGACTTAATAGTATTTCATTGTGTGTGTGTGTGTGTGTGTGTGTGTATATATATATATATATATATATATATATATATACCACATTTTTAATCCATTTATCTGTTGGCGGACACTTGGCTATTGTGAATAGAGCTGTGATGAACATGGGAGTACAGACATCTCTTTAACATACTGATTTCACAACTTTTGGGTAAAATACCCAGAAGTGGGATTGCAGGAATGTATGGCAATTCTATTTTAGTTTTCTGAGGAACCATACAGTTTTCCATAATGGCTGTACTAATTTGTATTCCCACCAACAGCATATAAAAGTTCCTTTTTCTTCACATCTTAAACAATACTTGTTATCTTTCATCTTTTGATAATAGCCCTTGTGAGAGGCATGAGGTAATATCTCACTGTGGTTTTAACTTGAATTTCTCTAATGCTTAGTAATGTTGAGATTTTTTTTTTTTTTTTGGTATGTCTGTGGGCCATTTGCATGTATTATTTAGAGGAATGTCTACTCAAGTTCCTTGATCATTTTTTAATTGGATTATTTGTTTTCCTTCTATAGAGTTGTTTGTTTCTTATGTATTTTGGATAGTAATCCCTTATGAGATATATGGCTTAAAAATATTTTCTCCCAATCTTTAGATTGTCTTTTCATTTTGTTAGTGGTTTTCTTTGTCATGAAGTTTTTTGTTTTGATGTAATCCAGTTTGTCTAATTTTGCTTTTGTTGCCTACACTTTTAGGGTCAAATCTAAAAAAATCATTGCCCTGACCCATGTTGTGTTTTTCTCTTATGTTTTCTTCTAGTAGTTTTATAGTTTCCAGTCTTACATCTAAGTCTTCAATCTCTTTCAAGTTGATTTTTGTATATGGTGTGAGATAAGGGTCCAATTCCTTTTTCTGCACGTGGATATTCTGTTTCCCAATATCATTGGAATTATTCAAGAAGCTGTCATTTTCCAATTGTATATTCTTGGCACCATTGTTGAAAAATAAATTGACCATACATGTGTGGGTTCTTTTCTTAGCTATCTATTTTGTTCCCTTGGCCTATATGTCTATTTTTACGTTAGCACCACATTGTTTTAATTACTGTTGCTTTATAGTATAGTTTGAAAGTAAGTAGTGTGATGCCTCCAGCTTTGTTCTTTTTGCTCTTGATTTCTTTGGCTATTTGGGGCTGTTTGTGATTCCACGTGAATTTTAGAAAATTTTTTTCTATTTCTATGAAAAATGATGTTTGAGTATTTATAGGGATTGCATTGAATCTGTAGATTGCTTTGGGTACATGGACATTTTAACATTATTAGTTCTTCTAATCCATGAAAAAAAAAACTGTACTCCTATTTGTGTCTTCTTTTCTTTTTTATGTATTTAAATAGATTTAGGGGCTACAAATAATTTTTTGTGACATAGATAAATTACATAGCGAAGAAGTCTAAGCTTTTAATATATCCCTAACATACAGTGTACATCGTATCTAATAGGTAATTTTTCATCTTGCACCAACCTCCCACCCCTTTCCTGAGTCTCCAATGTCTATTAAGTAACTCTGTATGAATATGCATACTTATTTACCATTTTATAGTTTTCAATGTATAGTGCTTTCACCTCCTTGATTAAATTTATTCCTAAGTTTTTTTGTAACTACTATAAACGGGGATTATCTTGATTCCTTTTTTAGAACATTCATTGTTTTTATACAGAAATGCTACTGATTTTTGTATGTTGATTTTTTTTCATACGACTTTACTATATTTGTTTATTAGTTCTAAGATCTATTTAGGTCTCATTTTATTTCTTTCAACATCGTTTTGTAGTCATCATTATATAACTCTTGTATTATTGCTGAATTTATTCCTAAGAATTTTATTATTATTATGCTATAATAAATGGAATTGCTTTCTTAAGTTTATTTTCACATTGTTTATTGCTAGTGAACAATTAATATATTGATTTTCTATCTTTCAATATTGCTCATCTCTTTTATTGATTTTAATATATATATATATTATTTTGGGATTCCTTAGAATTACATATATATAAGATCATCTCTTCTATAAATAGACATAGTTTTTCTTCTTCATTTCCAATCTGGATGGCTTTTATATTTTCTTCTTGCCTAATTGCTCTTGATAGAACTTTTAGAACAAAGTTAGAGATGCCGAGAATTGACATCTGTGTCTTGTTCCTGATCTTATGGGAAACATATTCAACATTTCATTCTTAAGTATGAAACTAGCTGTTAAGTGTTTCATACATGGCCTATATCAAGTTGAGGAAGTTCTCTTTCATTCCAAGTTTGTTGTGTATTCTTTATTATGAGAGTGTTGGATCTTGTAAATGCTTTGTCTGCATCAACTGAGATGATTATGTGGTTTTTGTCCTTTATGTTATCAATATGCTATGTTACACTGATTGATTTTTATCATTCATTACACTCCCAAGATAAACTCCACTTGGTCATGTATACAATATTTTTTATGTGTTTCTGGAGTCTATTTGCTAGTGCAAACAGAATTATGTAGTTGAGAATTTTTACATCTATATTTATAAGGGATATTGGTCTGTAGTTTTCTTTTCTTGTGATATCTTTTTCTGATTTTATATGGGGTCGATAATGGGCTCATAGACCAAGTTGAGAAGTATTACCTCCTCTTCCAATTTTTGGAAGAATTTTTAAGGATTAATACTAATTCTTCTTTAAATATTTGGTAGAATTTATCAGTGAAGCCATGCAGGACTTGGCTTTTTTTTCCTTCTTGTTTTTTGGTGGGAAATTTTGTTAGTATTCAATCTTTTGTATGGATATATTTATGTTTTTACTTTTTTAGTTGGTTTTATAGTTTTTCTGAGAAATTATTTTTATCTATATTCTTTCCTTAACAGAAATTTTTTGTGACAATATTTGTTTAGTATACTTAACCTTGTCTGTATACCTAATTAACCTTCCTTTCTTCTTTTCTTCCTTCTTTCCTTCCTGTCTTTCTTCTTTCCTTCCTTCTTTCCTCCCCCCCCCCATATATCTTTATTGAGAGTTTATCATGTATCAGAATGTGTTTGACAATTGAGAGTATGGTGATAAAGCCAACAACATTTTTTGTCTAAAAAAATTTGCATTCTCTATGGATATACAGACAATATGCAAACAAATGAATACACACACACATGCACACACAATAGTGTGTGAATTGTAATGACAAATAAAGTAAAGGAACAAAGAGTGAAGGATGTGATAGTGGGAAAGTACTTTATCATGAAAATTTAATTAATGGGTGATAGGCACAAAAATGGGAAGATGGGTAAATTAGTAAACTATCAATATTAATACATGAGTACTGACAGTTTGTCGGCTTTAAGGCAGAAAATTACTTTTATTTATTTATTTATATTTTTACTATTTGGACCAACCTAATGAATTATTTAAAAGATTTTAAACAAAGTTACTTATAAACATTCTTACTGAACATTAATTCAGCTAAATTTATTCACAAATTAAAAAAAGAAAAGAGGAAGAAGAGAAACTCCTCCTCCATTTCGTGCCCCTACTCTATGCTAAGATGAGAGACATGAATCTGAGATTCTAGCATTTGTCTTCAGTTCTCAAATGCTTCACAAAATTTGGTCATTTTACCAAAATAAGTGCTTTTAATGTTTAAATTTGCAGGGAAGTAGTGTTGTCGGGATTAATTCTGAAAATACAAAAATTCGTGCCATGTGTTCTTGCTTTAGAATGTAAGTAGTAACACTTCCATAGGCTTCTTGAGGGCAACGACTGTATCATCGATGCCACTTATAACTTCTCAGATTACATTAGAGAGTTGTGGACATTCTGACGGCCTCCCACTTTTATTCCAATTGCTATTTATACAATTTTAGTTCTCTAGGATTAAATTCAGGTTGTCACAATCCATCGCTCAGTAGAGACATCTTTCTGGGACAGAAGAAACTCATTTGAAATCCATGAAGTAAACCAAAAAAATAATGAAGAAGAAAGTAGACTGAATGATGGATTATGCTAGTGGTACCCAGCAGGACAATACTGGGAACAAAGGAATGGTTGAGATTGATTGAATGACAGCATGTGAACTGGTTTCATATATAACTGGTTTTATGCATAATCTAGGATGTATGATTTTGCTTCAGGCATGGAGGCACTTACAGTGACATTATTTCTCAGTACAAATACAATATAGATTCCAAAGTAACTTTTCTGAAATGTTTTCTTTATATAATTTATACCAGAACTAATTTTGATAAGAAGAGGAAAAGGAATAGCAACTGAATATTTTCTGCCATATTAAATACTTTTTATGAGGTTTATAAAAATTATTGACATATTGCCAAAGGCAAGTGAATGAATATAGCAGATCCCTGGTGAACAGGGCTGCAACCTGAAAATTAAGTCTCTATAAAAAGCTAAAGGATGTATTTTTCTAAATTCTATGTTTCAACTGCTGCATAATTCTCTCTGTAGACTTATACACACACACACACACACACACACACACACACACACACACACACACACAGAAAACTTAAGCATAGCCCAATCACAGTCATTACATCCTATGTTCAGATTTGGGATCAGTCTGTGGTATACCTGCCCCTCTCAACACTAGTCTTAGGCATGTTTCCAAAGCCTGGAATTGTAGAATTTCAACATTAGAATAGACCTAGGACAAACCACCTCAACATGAATATCTTTTGCAAGATGGCATCTAGCTTGTGCTTGAATACTTTTGGTAATGAGGAACTTATTAATTATCCAAAACATTCATTTCACTTTTGTAGTGCTCTAAACAATGAATAAAAACATATCTCAATGTAATCCCCAACCATTGGCTTATTTCTGTATTTCTTGAGATACATGTCTTTCAGATATTCAAGATAGCCATCATTTTCCTTTAGGGTCTCATTTTTGTCAAAACATCACTATTTTATTCAAGAAGCTCTTGCCTTTATAATTGAAACTGAATTACATTTATTTCCTTATAAACTGTGCAAGAGCCCTGTCACACAATTATAATGCTAAAATCATCTGAAAGAAAAGACGGATGTTCAGATGAGCTAGATGTTCATCCCTTGTTAATAGGTTGCAGTGCCTTTTTTGAAGTGACAGAATATGATCTCCTCATTTCAACTGCATGGTGTGGAGGAATTGACTGTGTTTACAGATTTGCAAACGGCTGAGAATTCTGGCTTCTGGAGTTTCACTCATCATAGAAAATAGAAAGTTTAACTTTCACATTGGCCTTATTCCAGATGTGGGGTTTTTCCTCCAAGCCTACTGCAACTTTTCACAGAAAAGTGATGGACCTCAGAGATAGGCAAACCAACACTCGTCATCTAGGCATGTTAGGAGAAACAGTTGGCCCTATAAACTCTATTCTTCATTAACCACCATTTTAAATCATGTTTCAACCCATTTAACCTTCTAACATGTGCGTACATTGTAGTCACAGAATTACAAGAGCTAAAGCAACATAACAATTATGTGTTGTGTCATGGCAAAGCAACTCAAGATCTCAAGGACTCTATTAAAAATTTAAAGGAGTTAATCCTTAGGGAAGTGCTCCTATTAATTAAGCAAAAGTGAAAGAAAATAGTTTTTACATTTATTCTCTGCGAGGAAGGTGAGCCATAGCCTGAATACAAAGGAGTTGTGTGATCACAGGTAAATGTATCACCTTTTCAAGCACTTAAAGAGTGAAAATTTCAGGTTATTTATCTGCACAGTAATCCGTGCCAACTTTTGTTCATCCTTTGCAAGAGAGGAGAGGCTTTCACTCAGAGAAGTTTTCCAAAAGTCCTTAGGAATTTAACCCCTACAAACCCAGGCTATAGCACAGGAGACAAGAGGCCAAGCCTCAGTTGATATTAAGTTCAATAATGGTGCATCATGAAATGGACTGGAGAGCAGAAAATTGTCTGGTGGAGTAGATTGGTGGCCATAGCAAAATTAGAGACTTTAGGCTTTCTGCTCCCCACCACACTAATACCATCTAAATAGTTTACGTGCAATTTGTGCATTTACAAATTAATTGAGAATATATCCAATAGAGAAATCTGGTGTGCATGGTTTTCCAAACATACTTGAAAAGAGAACCCTTTGTCAAGGTGTATAATAAGGAGACCATATCTTGTGTGAATCCTAGAGAGGAACAAAGCAGAGACTTTGGATGGAGTTTAGGGGCTATCTGTGCCAGAAGGAACAAAAATGGTTGAGCCACATGGCGGCCAGATTATCCTCTCTCTAGTGGTTTTCATGAATAAAACTGTTGTTGTGGATGGCCAGTAAAAAGTTGTCAAGTTCAGATTTAAAAAAGCAATTTTGGAACTTATGTTAGGTATGCTTTTTGCTCGCTAAAATTTCTGTATCTGTATTTGCTGGTCAAGCAGGGATTAACTAACTTGGTAATACTGGGGCATTTTAGAGGTGCCTAGAAATTGTAGAAATATTTCAAGAAAGAAAACCTCCAAAAAATGATCTAGTTTTCTGTTCACCATTGGTCTCTTGAGAGAGGAAATGTGTGTTGTATCAGTTTTAAAATAAAACAATGAAGGAATACATAAAATTTGAAAGTGAAAGGGAAGAATTAATGAGGGAGAAAAGTTGATGGAAGGTGTGTTAGTTCAGGTTCCTTAGAAATAGTATCAGACAATGATTCTTATACAATTAACTTATTGAAGTGAGGATTTCAGATGAAACTTGTAAGGAAACGAGGGAAGCAAGATACTGTGAGGAAGAAACTAGGCAAAGACGTGAGTGTAACGGAAATGTAGTCCCGACCTGATCTATGGGGAGGTCTGAGATGTAAATGCCAGCACAGAGTTGGTCCACCTTGAGGCGAAGACTCTGGCCTCTTACTCCTGCATCAGCCAGTCACTGAGTGCAGGCTGCCCCACAAGGAAGGCAGAGCTTCCAGATATTTCTCAGTGAGGCAGCTCCTATTGATAATAGGATAATTGCCTATTGATAATAGAAAAATTGCCCTTGAAGAAGAAGGGTGTGGTTGTAGCTGTTAGTAGCTAACAATATTTGGTGGGGCGGTGTGCTGGTCTGCTAAAGGGGATCTGGGTGAAACATAGTAGCAGGAAAGTCAGGAAAGGTAACACATTTGTTAGTTCAGATAGAAGAGGAAATGGTCAAAATCAAAGTGGGGAAAATAAAAGGAAATATACAGGGGTCAAAAAAAAAAAAGAGGGAAATAGGTCTTGGCAAAGAAAAGTGTTGATAAAAAGAGCAGAGAAAGAAAGAGGTGAGTAGTAGAATAGGCAAAAACGAGAGACAAAAAAAAGGCAGAAAAGCTTTGAAAGCAAGTTCAATACCTGCACTGTCACAAACAGAGAAGGTGAAATGGCAGTTTGGAAAATAACAATATTATATTGTATACTTGAAACTTGATAAGAGAGTAGATCTTTAATATTCTCATACCCCGCCCCCCCCAGTACACACACACAGGTAACTATGTGAGGTTGTTGTTAACTAACTTTATGGTGGTAATCATTTAATATTATAGTAGATATTTAGAGATATTATTATAGTAGATATTTAGTATTCTCATACCCCCCCCAGTACACACACACAGGTAACTATGTGAGGATGTTGTTAATTAACTTTATGGTGGTAATCATTTCACAATCTATATGTAATCAAATCATCCTATTGTACATCTTACATTTGTGTAATTTTGTCAATTATACATCAGTAAAACTGAAAAAATTAATAAAATAAGAGAAATGTGTGTACAATCCTGGACAAGAATTCTCGGTTGAACTAACATTTATTAAGAGACAATTATCTGCCAACTACTTCTACAGCCACTATCCAATTTTAGGGAAGAGACAATTGAGGCTTGGAGAAGTTATGTAAAGTTCTCAAGAAAGTGGGAGTGTAAGAAACTGATACAGAGTGCTTGGACTCTCAGCCCTGGACTCTGTGCACCTTGCCCATCACGTGATTTAATGAGAGCATGTGAGCAGAGACAGGGCTACCTGTGTGGATTAAAGGGAGAGGACTGTGCAGGTTGGGAGTGACCTCTGTCTATAGGGAGAAGGAGCCAATGTGCAAATTGGTAGACATCATCATGGAGCTGCAAGACAGGGCGTAGGGGAAGGGTTGCGCAATGTTACTGAGGTCTTTGTGGAAGGTTGACACTCTCTTCCTCTGCTTTAAAATCAGACCAAAGAAAAGACATTCGAGGGGGGTCATCAGATAATTTCTCTGCTCCAGTCATCTGTCAGATGGCATTAGTTAGGAGGAAGATGGAGGCCCATGAAACTGAATTATTCAGAAGGTCTTAATGATTCTTATACAGCACAGAAACCCAAATACTGATTCCAGTGAAAAGATCTTGTGGCGGTACAGGATTAAATGAAGTGGTGGCGCCACAAAGGAATGTGTCTCAGTGTGAACACCCCCGGGAAGTATTGTGGGGTACAAGAGTGGTCTGTATAGTGGGACACTTTAAGCACCCAAAGACCAACTATTAACCTACAGAAAGAAAGTGATAGAAATTCTGTTTAAAATCCCTTGCCACCTAGAACACATGAGAAAGAACTTAAGCTTTTATAATAAATATTTAATCTACAGATTGAGAGAAGTGCCCTCATCCAGGCTATATGACAGGTACCCAGGGCCTCCTGGGGGGACATGAGTCCTGTTTTACATTCATTTTCCCTTGGCATTATGCAATGCTAAGCGGATTCATAGTGATTGTTTATTTTTCACCAAACTAACACTCAAAAACCAGGCAAATCATTTTACAAGATTTCTGCAAAGAAAAGTGTGGATTGAAGAGGATTCTAATTATGTGAACATAATACATAATAGTAAAATGGTGAGGTGACATGGATTTTACTCTTACTTCACCAATGTTATGATTTCCTTAAAGCAACTACTCACATTTTAAAAGTGACCTAAAATAATTAGAATTTTATATGTTGGGTATATAGATTATTATAGGGGTGAACAATCAGAACAGTTGGAAAATTACTGGTAAAAAAACTATTCCCATTGGTTTATATTTGCACCAGGCTCTGAGTTTTTCCTAGATAAGTGACCTAGGACAAGTTAAAAAGCTTCTGTGTGCCTCAGTTTTCTTATCTGTAAAATAAGAGCAGCAATCTCAGGGGTTAAAGTAGAATAAAGTTTTAAAAGCATGTAGCTTGGTTTCTGGCACAATTGGTGTGCAATATATATATATATATATATATAGGCATATATATTAGCTCCCTTGGTTTTCTTCTGTAGCCAGTCCAATATTGAACTTCATCATGCCTTTGTTTCTCTAGTCCAGACTTAGATAGGCAATGTAAAATAAATTCCAGGAAGATATTCGGAGTTTTCTTTGTTTGTTTTTTCTCATTTCATTTGAAACCATACTGGAGGCTAACAGTCATTATAAAATGTATCCTTTATCCTGGAATAAAGAAAAGAATCAATAAGGTTGTGTCCTTGAAACAATGTATAATGTCTGGTAGAGCATCACCATATTTGCTACATTTTTCATTAACACTAATATGTGTATAACATTTGATTTGTGGAAAGACACTGAAAAATATGTGTCTCATCAGGTCTTGGGTTGGATTATCCAGAAATAGAACATGATACAAGGATTTGGTGCCTGTGGTTTCCTGAGACTATCTTCACAAAACAAAACAAAAACCAACCAAATACACAAACCAGAAAAAAATCCCATAATCATAAGGAAGGAAGCTGATCAGGGTAAGTCAAGGGAAGGGACACAGCAAGGTGAAGTCTAAGCTTGTTATATTCCACGGAGGGGGGGTAGGTCTGGGTCATAAGCATCACCACAGATTGGTCTGTCCTTGAGACAAGCAGACTGGCCTTTTGACCACTGCTTTGATCACTGGTCATTGGCTGCTTCTGCTGGGGTAGGAAGTGAGGGAGGGTTGTAACAGGTGGCTACTATCAGGCCAAGGAAATTGTTTCAGAGAAGGGGGCAGCTGTGAGCTATTAACAGCCAATGCTGAGCAATTCTGCCCAACAAAAATATAACATTGACCACATGTGTAACTTTAAATTTTCTAGTACCCACATTAAAAAATAAAAGAAACTTAAAATTAATTTAAAAATGTATTTTATGTAACTCAATAAATAACACTTTTCTCAAAACATCTATAAGCAACCCACCTAGGTCTTCTCTTAAACAAAATGAAAGTTGTGTGCTAAATGGATTACTGAAGTCAAGCCCCATTGCAGAGAGCAACACTTGATAGATAACTTCTCTAACTCTGAACATGAGATGGTCAAAGTAAGATTAGGTCTATGGTAACTAGGGTGGTCAGGTTCAGATAAGCCTAACATCTGGAGTTTGTGTAGAAGGGCAGAGAGTCATACTTGGACAAGGAAAGAGCTAATTAATGATCACATTTAAAGGTCATCCATTTACTTTTCCAATAGCCGAGTGACATTTATACTAACTTACTTAAGAACTGTTATAAAATGTCACAGATCTTTGTAGCATTGCCATATGTAGGGCTTGGATTCTATGATTGGTTGGCACAAGACTGTGACTCTATCTGATGTTGATAATACAATCAGAGGAAACTGTTTTGGCTAGAACAGAAGTTAGCAGCAGCATTTTGACAGCTTAGTTTTATTCAATACTCAAATGCTTGGGAGAACCTATAGATACTCACACTATTTTGTTAGTAAAATAGGAAAATATTGTCCACCAAAATGTGCTTTAGGATAAGGAGCACAGATTGGCCTTCTAAGATCTCATACAAGAAAATGACACAGATATAAAGAGAGAGGGATGGATTTGGGATGATAAATTGTCATTGCATTCACCCTTCTAATATTTGGCAGGACAAAAAATTAAAAGATGAGTTTTTCTGTGTAGTAAATTTGTTATATTATGTATGGATAAATTTTCTTAAGTACTAGTGATCCTGAAGAATGTTAAGGAAATTCAAGAAGTTCAAAGTTGAGAAGGAAAAAACAATGACCACATGGATAGTTGGAAAACACAACTATTGAAGTGGAACCAGCAAAACATAGAAGATTAACAAAATGACAGACCAACAAATGTGGTAGACATTTTTGGGGGACCATACATCATCCAAATCATCTTCTTTTGGCATTATCATCCCAATTCCCATAGGGAAAATATCTCTCCTTCATTGTGTGTGATGTGGTAGGGTTGTCAATCAAGTGTTCTAGCCTTGCTCTATCCTAGGCAAGGTGCGGACTCATGACCCAAGCTGTTTTGATTGGTCTCTCCATCCTTACTTGCTGAAACCTGAGTGAAAAGGGTCAATGGTAGAAAAATCAGCTGGAACTGATTAATCCTGGGGCTATGCTCTAGAGCAACTGTAATCATTTTCTGCTTTCTAGATCGCCTGATCTTGCTCCTTTCCAATCCCAGCTTTTTAAAGTTTTTCTTGACCATGAGTTATCCAATACTCTTCCAATACATTCTTTTTTGTACAAAGAGAATTTGGTCACCTTATCAACAGATCACAAGAGTAGGCAAACTATATAGCCCATGGCCAAATAAGGCCTACCACTTAGTTTTTGTAAATAAAGTTTTATTGGAACACATTAATGTGCCTTCATTTAAGTATTATCTATGACTGCTTTTATGCTACGACAGTAGTGTTGAATGGTTGTGACAGAAACCCTATGAAAGAAAAATGAAAAACAACTTGCTCAACAAACATGGTGAGCATTATAATTCCAGCTCTGTATTTCTGTGGCTTTTGTCAATAAATGGTATAATTTAAAAAAAAAAAAAAAGAAAAAAAACTTGCTTGAGACCTCTCAAAAGCAGACCCTGAGACAAGGGTGTAATTGCAAATAACTTATGAGGGGATGTTAAGAGAGGAGTGAGGAAGCGAGACAGGGAAGGGAAGGAAGCAATAAAGGCTACATTCCCCAGCAGGGTCCTGCTGTGAGCAGTAAGCTCCAGCCTGCCGGGAACTCTGGGAAACAGTGTAGAACATGCTTCAGAGTTTTCTCACCTGTGGGTTGAGTGAGCCAGGGTATTCACATACTAACCCTAAAGCAACCTTGCAGAGTCTGGGCTCCGGCAGACAGACTCTGTGGCAGACTGCCCACTGCTTTCCATCAGAGGCCTTAGGGTTAGAATGTCAAGAAGTGACGAGTGCTGAGAACTTAAAAAGGCAGGGCAGTAATAGTGTCTGCCACTCCCAGAATCTTAACTGGTAAAACAAATTGTATGAGAGACTCTTGGTCAGATCCATGCCCTCTCTCTTTTCCAGTAAACATAATTGTGTTGGTTCCATTATAACGGACATAAGTAACTCCTTGGGGTAAATGGGGTTTGGGGAACACGCATACTGGAAAAAGCATTATCATTAGAGCCTAGAGAGTTAGAGAGGTTGGTTCTGCTTTGGATTCTATTACTTATTGGCTGTGGCAAGTTTTAACCATATCACCTTATTTCTATGAGTATCTGGCCCTGCGGCAAGCCAGTTTGGGTTTGTTTACAGGGGAGTTCTACAGGATGTTAAGAGAATGAAGAGATTGTAAAGTCTCCTGAGGTCTGAGCTGGGCACCGGGACTCCCTGACTTCCACTGCATTCCATTGACTGAAGCAAGACAGAAAACCAAGTCAGATTCAAGAGGGGGTGGGGGCGGATAAACGACATTGCACACAACTATTACAATTAGACTACATTACAGAGGGGGTGTGGACACAGGAAGAAATGGGGAATTACAGCCATTTTTGCAATTTACCACACAAGTCATGGCAGACTGGACCTGGAGGGTTGCATGACCACACACCCTGGCATAGGAGCATACTTTCTCCCGAAGTTCTCCTCCTACTGGGAACTCCTCTCTTAAACTTTTTGGGAAATTAGGGACAGGCAGCAAGCAGGTTCAGTGGGGCCTTAACAGGGCAGACAATTGGTTACTAACTTCTCCAACTGTCCCCTGAACCTTATAGTCATGTGATCAAAAGGACAAGTATTTTACCTTTTGACCCTCTGAAATATCATATCAAAACTGCTTTCTTCATTTCTTTGCTGAATCAAAACAATATGGAAAACAATGAAGCCCAATAGTCTCTCTCTACCAGGATATGGCATCTGGGTGCTAGAATTAAGGACTGAAAGCCAGTAGTTTAATTTTATTGGCACAGCTATGCCCAAAATAAGGAGCACTGCCGCCAGATATCAATGAAAGCATCAGAGAGATGAGATGGAGGAGGAATAATGTGACAACAGGAGACACTCTCTCGGGGCTAATTTGCGGTAGAGATTTTGTCAGGCAGGACATCCTTCAATGGCAGCTGGTGCGACCTGTGTTAAAGCTAGGGAAGTATGGATTCTGGCTGACTGTGTTATACCAGAGGGAAAGTTAAGGAGCTCCTATCACATGCATAGGACCATGGTGGGCAAAGCACGATACCTGCTTGGAAAGGGCTCAAAGTGCAGTGGGATAGACAAGGCTGTGAGACTTCCATTCGTTAATGTCAGCAGCAAGGGCAGTGGGGAGGAGGGAGGTCAAGGAGCAGGCAGGGATGGTCAGGCCAAGCTTCGAGGAGCAATGTGGGTATGGGCCTTGAAAGGTGAATAGGAGCTCATCAAGCAGAATAGGCTCTGTGTCTGTGTGTATGTTTGTGTATGCATGTGTGCACACATGTATGTACTCTTTTCTACTTCCCTGTGTCTCGGTCTCATTTCTAACATGGGATTACTCATGACTCACAGGGTGGTTTTGAGAATAGAGTGTAATAAGATATGTAAGATTCCTTTGCAAATGATCAGGTGCTAAAAAAAAAATCATTTAATGATGATAAAAGCAGTACAAGGAAGACTTTGATGTTAGTATATTACTCAATCAAGTCCATGGTAATTGCAAATATTACTGAAGAGTTGAATATGTCCCAAGTTCTATTCTGAATACTTTATGTGCATTAGTTCAATTTAATCCTCAAAACAGTCATTTAATGTGGGTACTAACATTAATATATTTCTATTTTGTAGATGGGAGGACAGAGGTACAGCTAGGTTTAGTCAAATCACACTGATGATAAATATTGGGTCCATGATGTAAATTCAGCATTTTCACCCCAGAGTCTGCAGTCTTAAACATGATGATGCACTCCCCCATATGTATTGTCACTTCTAATGCCACCTGACCCAAGCAATCTAGCTACCACATAAAAAGCATTCATTGGTCATTACTACATGCCTATAATTCTTCTAATTACTGCAGATACTACACTGAACAGTACAAACTTTTTCCCCTTAAAAAGCTGACTCTATCCTTCCATCCTAATGGTGGATATAAGTCATGAGTAGGTAAATATAATAATAACTCAGGTTGTAAAAAATGCTAAGGAGCAAAAGCAAAGTCGGCAAAGGGTGAGAAGGAGAGAATGTGATTTCAGCTAGGGTGGGTGGAAGAGATGTTACCCATTATGTAATAATGAAGGATAGAGGAGGGTTATGCCATTGTCTGCCTGAAGGAAGAACATTTCAGGCAGAGGAACAGATGCAAAGGCCCCAGATGGGAGAGTGCACAGTGCTCAAGGGATCATATGGTGGCCAATGTGGGTAAAAGGGAGTGAGCCACGGCAGGAGTGGTACAAGATATAAGTGATAGAGCAGGACTGAGATCATGCACAATTGTGTGATTATAATTTTAGTTTTATTCTGAGTGATATGGAAAGTACTGGACGGTACATGACCTGACATGTGCTTGCTTTTTAAAGGGTCATTCTGTCTGGTGTTTGGAGGAAGACTATAAGGATCCCAAGATAGAACAGTTAGAATGCTCTGATAAAAGCCCAGGAGAGAGATGATGGTTTGGTCTCAGAATAATATTGGTGGAGATGCAAAGAAATAGGCAGAGTCTAGGTGAATTCTGAAAATAAAGGCAGCAAGATAAGATGAGGGATTGGAAAGAAAGGAATTAAGGACACCTTCAAGGTTTTTTATGAGAGCAGTTCCATGAAGCCTGGAATTGCAATTTACTGAGATGTGGCTAGTGGACTAGAAGTTTGATTGGGAACATAGAGTTAGGACTTGTATGTATTCAACTTGAAATGTTTCTTAGCTGTGGAAATGGAGACGGCAAGTAGGCAGCTAGAAATAGGGGTCTGTGCTTCATGGGAGAAACTGATGTTAGATATTTAAATGTGTGTGTCATTTCCTTGCAGATGGCATTAAAGTAATGAGACTAAATGAAATCGTGCATGATTTCTGTGGCTGGAATAGAGAAGGAACCCAAGGCCTTATCTCGGAGTCATTTTGGTGCCTAGAAACCTGGAACATAAGAAGCATCCAGCTGATAAGTTTGGGAAGGAGAATGAGAACCGAGAGGGAAGCTTTGGAGGCAAAATGAAGGGCATGTTTGAAGGAGGGGAGCGGACTGATCAGTGTGCTAAATATTGCAGATGAGGTGAATAAGAGGCTGTCTGAGAGATTATGGAGATTATGCCTGGACCTGACAAGGTCATTGGGGCTTCTTGATAAGAGAATTTTTGTGAAAAGAACAGGAAGGGAGATTGAGGCGGCAGCAAAACTTTGGAGGAGTTTGCTGTAAAAGAAAGGAGAAAATGGGTCAGTAACTGGAGAGCATTGTGAGGTCAAGGAGAGGTTTATTTTAAGATGGACAATGTTAATCAGAATATTTCAATGCTGATGAGAATGATCCGTGACAATGAGAGAGAGAGGACGCGTGAGTGAGCGAGAGAGCGTGCGCTCTGCTATACTGCAGTAGAGAGGATGAATAATTTAAAAAAAAGGATTCATTGATTCAGCGAGAAGAAATGGAATTTAGACTAGAAATGGAGAACTTGTCTTAGATAAAGGCACGAGTATCTTTTCTACTGTAACAAGAGGAAGGAGGAGTATGTAGATGTGGATGTAGGTAGACTGACAGACAAGGGGAGTAGCAAGTGGGAGTTCTATTCAGCTTGCTTCTATGATCTCAGTGAAATAATCAGCTAAGTCATTGACTGAGATTAGGAGCATGGAAGGAAGCTGGATATTTGAGGAAAAATAAGGAATGAAATGGAGTTTTAGGAGCATGCAAGAGTTAATTGTGTAAGAAAATGTAGTAAGATTGATGCACAGCTCTGATGGTTCTCGCTTTGCGAGAGACCAGTCAGCATCCATCATGGAATTTTCTCTAGCTATATTAAGCCAATGAGATGCAACTCCAAAGTAGCCAAAGAATTAGATTCAACTAGGAAAAATTCTTTCTTTTTAATCAGATGAGTATAATAGCAGAAGATAGGAAAAAAGTTAGTTGTAAATGCATTCAAAAGAATGATTATAATCACCAATAATATTTCAGAAATAGAATGGATAATTGAAACTTGGTGGCTGAGTGACATTTTAGGGGAAGATGTTATGTACCATTGTTGGTATTTTTATCTATTATATAATATTGATATTTTGTCTAGCATGTGTTAGGTGATGGGAGGTGGAAGGAAGGCCTCTTTGTCACTTAAAATAAAAAAATAAACAACTTATGATAATAATCATTTCAGTGATGTATGTGGTTTAAGTTCTATGGATTGTGCTGAGAACTCCTATGTGCCAGATGCTGTCTAGTCATTGGGGGTGCAGATGGACAAAATGTCTGGTGAATGCAGTAAAATGGGTGTATAAGCTAGAGCAAGGTGAACACAATGAAGGAGGTTTGTGCAGGGGCCTTCTGTTGGAAACTGAGTGAAGGGAATCTATATATTCCTGAGGATGGTGAAAGCTTTCTGGGCATAATGGATTATAGAAGCATGAGTGGCATGAGTGGGAGACATCCAAGGGAGGAATGTAGGGATAGGAAAATTGAAAAGGACATTCCTGGTCCAGGGAGTGGCATAAACCAGGGCTAAAAGCACGTAAGAAAGAGGTCAGTTGAGGGAATTTGAGGTATGGTGGTTTGATGGCTGGAATAAAGAGTATCATAAGTGAGTGATGACATGTTAGGCTGAAGAGTAAGTGGGGTTCAGGTAGTGAAGGGCCTTCATGGGTTAGACAGAAGAGTTTGGATTACTGTCAGGACATTTGTCAGTTACTAAAGGAACTTAAGCAGAGAAGTGACATGATCAGACAGTTTTCGTTTTAGAGGCTTTACTTTGTTCTATGTGGAAACTGCACTGAAGACAGGAGTAAGACCCTAAGCAGAAGACAAGTTCAGAAGTTCCTAAAACATGCCAGGTAGAACATGGACTATCCAAGGTGGTCTTTGAAATGGGTGGAAGGAAAGGAACAGATTCCACTGATGTTCAGTAGAAAGAATCACTAGGACTTGCACATATAGTGGCAGATCTGGAGGAGGGGACAGCTGTTACCAGGTTCCTAGTTCAAGTTGACTGGACTGGAGGTCCATCCATCAAGGCAGGGAGTACAAGGATGGTCTCCAATTTGGTGATGCCCATTGTGACACAGGTTTCTATGTATTTGCAAAATTTCTTTCTTTTTCTTCCTAGGCATAGTGACACAGACTCCATTTCTCATTCTCTCTTGCATTAGGTGGGGCCATATAGCTGAATTTATATCAGTGGAATATTGTTAGAAGTGATATGTGCCACTTCCAGACTTGTCCCCTTAGGTGTGCTACTCCATGCACTTTCTCTTTTCCATCAGCTTACTAGATACAGTGGATTCAGTAGAAGACATGGAGCCTCAGGGATGGTAGAGCCATTAATGGAAGGAATCTGGGTCCTTGAATGACTGTATGGAGCAGAAGAGTCTTCACCTTCCCAGTAACCCTCTATTGGATGGTTAGCAACATGAGGGAGAAAAAGAATCTTTATAGTATTAATCCTTTTGGATTTGGGGGTGTTCTAGTAGTTAGCCTACCACCACGACTACCATGACTAATAAATATGGATTCGAGCAATTAGAAAGTGTGGTTGTGGAGGTCACACAATAAGACTGAGGGTCAAGATTTTCTTTCTTCTCTACTGCCTACCTGCAGGCCACCTCTGCACTCCTGTTTGAAGTCTATTTCTTGGTGGACTATACAACAGTCTGTTTAGTCACTCAAGTCAGAGGCCTGGCTGTAGTTCTCTACCTGTAAAGGGAGTCAGTGACTGACTCTGCTAGTGTTGCCACCTCCACATCTTATGTATCTACTCTTATTGCCTTCCCATCCCCAAGCCCCTTCTCTCATTGTGTTATTTCAGGGGGAACCGAAATTTCAGTTGGTTGAGGCATGAAAGGGAGAAAGGGAATGAAGGTACCAAGAGAAAACATAGCTTTTAGAAACTTGGCTCTGAAGAAAAAGAGATGGAGTTATAACTGGAAGAGGACAGAAGAATAAGGGTATTTATTTAGAAGTTAATTAGCTATTCACTGGTTGCAATAATATTAAAGATGTAGGAGAAAAGAGAATGGTTGATGAGGTTCAACTTTGACTCGGTTAAGAAATGGAATGGTGGAAGGGAATGGATGCTGAACTGGAGCTGACCAGCTGGAAAGTGGTGAGGATGGGTTTAATTGTATAAAATTTTAGGCATGAGTAGGAAGATAATTGACTGTTAAACTGATGTTTCAGTGAGTTTTCTCTTTAAAGGACAAATTCAAACCATCTGATGTGAGTGAGGATTTGGAGCAGAAAGGGGGCAAGCAAGGCTTTGAATCATTATTTATAGGAATATAAGGGAGGGGCGTGGGAGAGAGTGCTCAGAAGGAGAGAGAAATTAATAAACACCTTGACGCCAACAGTTTTGTTTGCAAGATTTTCTTCGGCACTGCTTAGGAGCCTGGATAAAAAGGTAGGAAAAGTGGAAAATCAGTTTCCCCAGAGGTGGAGATCTCTAAAGTGGGTGCCACTAAAGGCGAGAGAAAGAGAGAAAAGTGGGTGCTGGGTAAGGACTATACAAAACTATCCATTGTTTTTCATCTAAGTGGGAAATTAAGGGATATAGGGAAGAGTTGGTCGGTGTGAGAAGATTCAAAGAAAAATGAGGTAAGAGGGTAAGTGTCATGAGACTAAGGGAGACTGAGGGCTGGGAGTGAGGAAGATGTGGCTCAGGAAACACACATACTGCATGGATTTGATGTGAGTAGCCGGAGTGGCGTGTGTGACTATAAGACTGGAATTGAAGCACTTATGCAATCAAGAGCACAGGTTTGGCCTTGGTAGCTATTTGCTATTCCAGAAACTAAATCTACACTTAGAGCAGAGCTTTTCAACAGCAGCACTATCAGTATTTTGGGTCAGGTAATTCTTTGTTGGGGTGGGCATGGTCCTGTGTATTGTGGGATGGTTGGCAGCATCACGGGCCTCCCTGGACACCAGTAGCACATCCTCTCTAGTTGTGATGACAAATATCTCCAGATATTGCCAAAAGTATTTTGGGGCAAAATTGCCCCCATTTGAGAACTACTGATTTATAGGATTAGAAGTTTTTCCTTTCTTGTGGCCTTCAATAGGACTCTTAGCCTGTAGAAGCAAACAAATATAAAAAAAAAAATTAAAAGAAAAAAGAAAATATTTGGTAATGCAAACATCATTGGAATAAATGTTAATTTCTTTTAGTAACCTCTCATGGCAATTATTTCCCTGGAGATAACACTTACTCAAATGTATACATTCAGATATACTTGTCAAAAATATTTCTTTTTATGCATGGTACCCTTCATATACCCACCTGTATTTTCTGGCAATATCAGCACAATGGCTTCAATACTGGAATAATTACAAAGTTCAGCCTAGGACAGTGGTGGCTAAAGCCTGAAATAGTAATTGTGGTCTCATGAGGTTTGCCTGCATGCCTGGTGCTGGATGCCCTGTGTCTTTATTTACCTCTGAAAATCTTATTTTCTTGTCGTTTTGTTGACTAGTGGGAAGGAGATTACATTTGGACTAGGAGAGAAGCTAAAACTCTATGGAGTTAATTAGCTAACACTGAATTCGAAGTTCAGCCTGGAGAAGTAATCCTACGCGCCTTACTTCACCTGAACTGCCCTCTAATTGCCTTGCCCGTGCTTACAATTTCCTCATTTAATTGAAGCTTGACTCAATTTGTTGAGGTGCTCCAGTAAAGAAATATTGCCAGATGGAGCTGAAAGGTATCAGCAGGTTGAACTATACAGAGTAATTTCTGGAACAAAATTCCAGCAAAGCATGGGCACTAGCATTCTCTTAGAAATAATTGATTGTCAAACTCATGAGCACATGAGAAATGCCATTAATAATGCTCTCACCAGGTTCTGTAGGAGGTAGCCTCAGCCTAGCCCTGCAGCCACATCTCTTGCATCACCTTATGTCTTAGCCATGCCAAATTCTTCATATATCTTAAAACACACTGTGTCTTTATTCATGGGCCTTTTCTCAAGTTGTCATTATCTCTTCCCAGGACACTCTTTCCACCTATCTGCCTGGTGAATTTCACTCTTCATTCAAAAAACTTCCTGTGCTTCCTGCTCACTAAAGCACCATGGTCTACCCTGTGCAGTTGCTTTCTTCTCTGGTTTTCCATAGCACACAACTTGGTGACACATCACACTGTCTGGGAATTAGTATTAATATTTATCTGTTTTTAACATTGGATTGTGAACTCTCAAGATCAGATGTCCTCAAACTACAGCCCGTGGCCACATGCAGTGTTTTTGCCCATTTACTTTTTTTACTTCAAAATAAGATATGTGCAGTGTGCATAGGAATTTGTTCATAGTTTTTTAAAACTATAGTCCAGCCCTCCAACGTTCTGAGGGACAGTGAGCTGGCCCCCTGTTTAAAAGGTTTGAGGACCCCTGCTCAAGATGGTCATCATATCTTTGTGTTTCTGTCTAGCATTGTATTCATCATTAATTAAGCGTATTTAGAGGATATGTAGTGGCCCACTAGCAAGGAGTAGGGAAGAGGCTGTCCATCCACCTTGAATTTTCTTCTAGAGAAAATGTTGCTGTATGCCTCTAATAACTCAACCACTGTGTGATGCAATTGTTGGCTGACTTAGCTAGCAACTACCTCGCATACAACGTTAAAACTAAACCACTTCTATCACTGACCATTCATTAGGTTTGAGTCTACCCTTGGGGATCTGTCCTTAACTTCAGCTGCACAGTTGTTGCTGAACAACATAGAGGAGGCGGGAAAAACAAGGTGTGGGCATACACCTACTTGTGGAGAATGTTCAAGGAGACACTTTTTTTTTTTTTTTTACTATTTTTTTTTTAAAGGGTGATGCTTTAAGAATTTTTACAAGATACTAACTGGGTAAAAGTGACATGCCTCACTCATGACCATGCTTGCAGGTATATAAACATGCACACAAGCTTCATAAATACCCACCCAAAGTACCCATGATTCATTCTGGCAGCTGTTTTCCTTTCCTAGGTTCAGGAGTCATTCAGCCAGCTATGACAGAAAACTCCTGCTGATAAATGCAGCCCTAGGCTAGAGACCTTCACCAGTAATCATCTGTCACCATGACATGAGCCAGCGCATGCGGAAAAGTCTTCATTTGAATGTGTTGGAGAGGATGGAACAGAGTTGGGAAAAGAGAGAGACTGATCCATAACACAGTGAGGGCTGGATGTCTTCTCCCTGTAGCTGGAGTGTTTCAGTTACTGATTTCCTTCCTGGACCTGGTGGATGGAGAGAAAATCTAAAAGGAATCAAAAGGACAACATACTAACCCCCCCTCGTTCCATCACTTGCCATTCCCAGTTCCTAGCATATTCCTTGACTTTCTGCTATAAACATACTCTTGGAATTATCTATTACTCAAAAGGAGCAAAACACAATTTTTTTCAAAGGCTGAACTATTGTTAAAAAAGCTTATCCTCTGAACTTAGGGATGAATTTATGCTTTGCCTAGTTTGATGCTTAATTTGTTTTGTGTGTATTTGTGTGTGTGTGTGTGTAGGTCTCTTAAAACAAAGAACATTCTAAATACAAAATTAGATATAAAAATAAATATTTAATTCTGATGAGAAAAGAAATACAGATTATAACTTTAGAATTGCTAAAATATACCATAAACACATAAATTCCAGAAAATATAAATTTTATTTATAACTTACCTATTCATATAAACTAACTATAATTTTATCAGTTGGCTGTCATTACATATTTATGCATATATATCTATATAAATATATGTTTAAACATCTATGTGAAAAAATCTTTAAAATTATACAAAACTATTCTGAAATTTAGGCATGAATGTCAATTGATAAATATATTAAAATTGTTGCTTCATTGTATCAAGATCCATAATTATGTAATTAAATAATTCTCATACTATATCCATTAACATACTGATAAATAAGATCTGTCATTGGAACCCTGGCTTCTACAGGTGGCTTTGCTATATAAAAGGCCATTTTGTTTGCCTGTTTGTTTGGGATCACTAGACTTTGTCCCACATTCCAGATGTGCTAAGATCCAACTGATATACTGGCACATATAAAACATGCAACTAGATTCGGAGATGTACCCACTGTCTGTTGTACTGCTACATATTTGCATCTGACAGACACAGGGATTTAGTTTGGTACATTCTATTTAAATGAATCCCATTAAGAAAGATGCACATATAATTGTTAAGGATACAGTATCAAGTATATGCCTGACAGGAGAAATTTTTCGTTAAGATTTGGGATTGATAAGAATGAAATCTTCTGCTTACAAATTTACATGTCTGTTGATTGGGAGAAGTTTCCACATAGCTTAGTTTCTTACTCTACACATTTCAAACTATTTTGACTCTATGGCCCATATACTTCCAGTGCCAAGAGCTTTGGCACATGTTTGTATTGTGCCTCTACCTCAAGTCCTGCACTGTGATGCTGGGTGAGTCAGCACAATGGGTGGTAAGAGTATTCCTGGAAGTTATTCCCATCTTCTTACAGCAATAACTTAGCTGTACATGAAAGGGACTGTGAGCCACATAAATACGTCCCACTGAACCCAAATTAAAAATATACCTGACTCAAACTCTTCCTCAGCCCATCTAAAAGTAGGGGGCCACTCTATTGTCACTTCACATGAGAACAGAGACAACAGTTTTAACCAACTGTGGTTTAAAGTTCCCACTTTTGAAAATTTTACAAAATGATAGGATTTTGTGAACACATTGCTACAGCTTCTCCCAGGGCATTGGCAGAAGCCTGTGCAAGTGAATGTTTCTGAAATTTAAGTTTTGATATTGTCATTGTAGACTTTCTTGGTTTCAGCCAGAAATCCATAAATTATCTGACTTGCTTTTCATAGCTTTGGGAGAGTTTTCATTCATTTATTCATTAATCATTTATACATTTGTTCAGGAATACATTTTTTCACTCATTTATTTATTTGACTATCTTGTATTTATAGATTATTATAGTATATGCCAGTGCACAAGTATTAATATAATGGAACAGACAGACAGATAGACAAAAGTCTAAACCAAGGTTCAAAGTGTCAGTCCCTTCTTTAGTTCCTATCACTGTGGTTACTTTTGTTAAAAACAAAGGAAATTATTAATTGTCTCCTCTCTAGTTTGACAAGTATTTTCAAGGGGCAACACAATGCAGGATCCCTTCCTGCTTTCCTAACTGATTTTATGTGTGAGGTTCAGAAACCTTGCATTTAATCCTCTTCCCTGTTAGTGAGTCCTGTTTGATCAGCCCATCTCATTCCCACAACCACCAAGAGAATCAGAAGTTTTTATACATTGGAGGACACAGGTACTTTGATAGAAAGGAAAATAGACCCTTGCGCTCATTTGAGGATCTCCAAGTAAGAACTCCTAATTAGAGATGGTGCTTCAATCCACCACCACATGTTACAGGTGTGAGAGACTTCCCAAGAAGGGTTCATTCCATTCTTGAACACCTTTGATTTTCTCACCAGTGAGAGTTTTTCCCTTTCTGCTGTGATCTTGGGCCAGTTACATGATAAACCTTAGGTTCTGTATTTATAAAACCTGAGCCTAATGAGGAAAAATGATACAGTGTTTATGGTATGCTTGTCAAGCTGGGGGCTGTGAATAAAGATAATTTCCTTTTCATTAAGACTTCAGAGTTCAAGACAGGAGCATTCTGAATGAGGATGAGAGCAAGGATTCTTCTTCACAATGCTGTGTCCTCATGTGACCCCCACGCTATTTCATCTATTTCTCATAGTCCCTTGACTTTAGTAGAGTGGGATTTCTAGTTACAGTTGAGGAAACAAGACAGTGGAGAAAATCCAATAAATATTGAGCATCTGAACTCAAGGTCATAAAAGCTATACATTGAAACCCACCATCTGGCTGGTTATTCAGCATGTGACAAATCTTTTAGTGAATTTGTTCATATACAACATCTTGCTGGAAATTTAAAATTCTCCGAAGAAAAGGAAAGCTTGGACCAATTGTTAAAATTATTTAGTTTATGTCCTTGCCCCCTTCACCATCCCAGGCACATGGGATTGCCCATGTATCAGACACATAAGAAGAACATGCAGGGTTTTTTTCCTCAGTTTATTTTCTTTACTGTATATCAAGTCATCTATAATGTTGCTATTAGGGCAGATTGTATAATATTTGGTCCATATTTTCATGAAAGAGAGGGATATTAATTTTCATTTGGGTTGGATCTGAAAACTGCTATGCACACACTGAGTGACATCTCATTTTTCCTGATAATGATGTTGATATGTCTCTGGAATACCCATATGCTCAGCACTTGCTGTTTCAAACTTGTTCTTCATTAATTACAGCTATTCATAAGCTGCCAAAAATTAAGTTCTATGGAGAATTTAAATTTGAGCTCAGAAAGGGATGGAATTTATATGTCGATGGAGAGACAGACTCAAAGAGGTGAAGTTTCCATGACCAAGAAGTAGCAGAGCTAGGAAATGAACTCCATTGGTCTGATGCTGAAGTTTGTTTAGAGTTTCTGTGACACCACACTGCTTCCTAGCCTGGAGGAACTAATGGGATAGGAAAGGTTTTGTGATCTCTGCCTGGGGAGAAACACGGTTCTGAATTTTGCAAATTGCTATTTCGAGAGCAAAAGGATAATTTGAGCTGTTCAAAAGTTCGATTTGGGAGTATAAAAGGGATTGGCTTTTTAAAAATACCCCCATATCTGTATTTCAAGAGTCTAAGATTATGAGCTTTTACCTTAGCTTGCCTAACATTTGGGGAAGTAGACAAAAGAAAGGATTTAGGCCAAAGGCTATGAAACAAAGATAACAATATCTTTATTTTAAAGGATCCTACACTTTGAGGTATTATTTTTGTATACATTATTTCAGTGGTTGGAAAATACTTTTTTGTAAAGGTCCACATAGTGAGTGCCATGGGTGTTGTCCACATATAGTCTGCTTTCCCTCCTTGTTTTTCTTTCTCCTTCCCTTCCCTGTGGTCCTTCTCCTTTTCCTTTTCTGCCTTATTCCTCTTTTGTTATATTTTCTCTTTCTCTCCTCTTCCTTGTTCCTCTTCATCTCCCTTTCCTCTTTCTCTTCCTCTTCCACCCTCTCTCCCTCATCATCCCCCTCCTCCTTCTTCTTTACAACCATTTTAATATATAAAGACCATTCTTGGGCCAGGCACGGTGGCTCAGGCCTGTAATCCTAGCACTCTGGGAGGCCGAGGCTGGTGGATCGCTCAAGGTCAGGAGTTCGAAACCAGCCTGAACAAGAGCAAGACCCCGTCTCTACTGAAATTAGATACAAATTAATTGGACAACTAAAAATATATAGAAAAAATTAGCCGGTCATGGTGGCACATGCCTGTAGTCCCAGCTACTTGGGAGGCTGAGGCAGGAGGATCACTTGAGCCCAGGAGTTTGAGGTTGCTGTGAGCTAGGCTGATGCCATGGCACTGTAGCCTGGACAATAGAGTGAGACTCTGTCTCAAAACAAACAAACAAACAAACAAACAAACAAACAAACAAACAAACAAAAAACCATTCTTACCTCCTGGTCTGTATATAAGCTGGCCATAGCTTGGATTTGCTCCTCAGGTCATAATTAGCTGCATTATTGCTTCTAGTTCTCATTGCCCTTGATAGTAGTATGGTGAGGTTTCTAGCTACAGTTGAGGAATCAGGAGAGTGGATACAAACCAATAAATATTGAGCATCTGCTTTGTACTCAATAGAGCTAAACTCTATAGTGTCCTCATTAATTCTTCACAACAACCTTGTAAAGGAGGTACTTTATCCCCTTTAGAGGTGAAGAAATGGAGACCAAGAGAAGTTGTTACAAACTTCCCTATGGTTTCAGCCACCTCATTGGTGTTATTTTCACCCTGTGAGGTCTCTGAATCCAGCTCTGGATTCCTCTGCCTGTGCTTATCAGAGGAAGTGCTGAGTAGCTGGGATCTGAAAGAAGCATAGCAGTTACTTAGGGGGAGAGCATTCCAAGAAGATGGAATATCAGGTACAGCCACTCTATCTATGGTGTGATGGAGCACAGAATATTTGGAGAGTTGAGAGAAAACCAGCGGACTGGAGCACAGATAAAACAATGAGGAACTTGGTACAAGATGAAGTTGGAGAGAAATATGGGGACCAGACTATAGAGGGTCTTTATTACTGATGCTAAGTGTCCATAGATCTTTATCCTAAAAGCAATAATGGGCCATTTAAATATTTTAAGCAGGTGAGCAACATGACAATGTTTGCCTTTTGAAAAGTCATCTGTGGTTATAGAGTGATAACAGATTATAAAATGTAAGAGTGAGCATGCAAGATAAGTTAGGAGGTTATTCTACTAGTTTAGACAGGAGATAATCATAACTTGAATCAAGTTAGTGGTGGTGAGATTCAGGGAAGTAAATAAAATTGATAGATATTTACTTGGAGGTAAAACAGAATTTGGTAATCAGTGGTTTAGATGTGGGCACTGAAGACAAGGAGGCATCAAGGATGACCTAGTTTTCTTACTTGCACACTTGAGAGGATGCTGTTGATATTTACTGAGAATAAACAGTATAATATAATTCCCAGGAGGATATACAGATACACAAGAAACTGTTATTTGTGTTTGCCCCTGAAGAGAGGGAAACTGGATAATTAGGTGGCAGGGGAGAAAAGGAGATTTGCATTTGTTCACCTTTTTAACTCTTATAATTTTGTACCAGCATTCTTTTGATAGTGCTCTGATATTGATAAAATTCTGTTGAAAGATATTAAGCACTTAAAATGTGTAAATTTACCTCACCCTCTGCTCTTTTCTTCTTCCTTCTCTTTCTCTTTTCCTCTTATAGTTGTTAAGAACACTGGCATTAGAATAAAAAGCCTGAGTTGGGTGACACTGAATCAATTATTTAATCTAAGTGTCAGTGTTATATCTGAAAAGTGGACGTTGTAACAGTAGCCCAGGCATAGGATTGTTACAAAGGTTAAATAAGTTAATACACGAAAACCATTCATGCTTGTTTGGCAGATGCTCAACAAATAACTCCACCTCCCTGCTCCTCCTCTTACTCCTCCCCTTCTTCTTTCTCTTCCTCATCCTTTCCCCCATCTTCCTCCTTCTCCTCTTCCTTTTCCTCTTCCTCCTTCTCCTTTACTTCAATGTATAAATAGTTCTTCAGGTACACTTTCTAATTTTATTTTTTTCTCTAAGCCAGAGGGCTATGAATCCTCAGGGGATTAGTTTATACCTCAGTGGTGTTTTCCCAAGGCATGAATTTTCTCCATACCGTCTCTGACATAAGTGCTTATGACTCATATGTGCATAATGTAATGTGCCAAGTGCTTGCTCAAGGGCAGAAGCCTCTTAAGGGTATATGTCTTAGGGCCTTGGCACAGTGTTCTGGACAGAGGATGTCTTGGATGTCATTATCTCTCAAACATCCTTATATTCATGAGCCAAACATTATGATCCTTTTCTGGATCTGAATCAGTTTATCAATTCACAAAATCTGTAGCACATCTACCGTCACCCTAATTCAGCATGGTCACACAAACGGATGTGTAAGATTACTTTGTCTGCACAGGATTGAGAACAGAATCCCTTAAGAATATTGTTTTCTTCTTAGACAACATTGGTGGTGGTGCCTGTGTGAGTGCTGCGGAGAACATGCATGAAATGACGGGCACAGAGAACCTTGAGCGAGAGCCTCTGGTTTCTGATAGACAGGACCGTTTGTGAAAGCTTCATCGTCAACTTCCCAGGGGAAGACCTCAAGCCGCTGGCCAGCCATCCTCCTCTCAGGACCAGCCATGTCTGATCTCCATCGGTGACACATGGAGACAGAAGGGCAAGCAGACGGGAACGTTCACACACAAATAAGAACACGGGGGAAGTTGGCGAGCTCATCCTTCCCCTCCTGCAGCGCCTGCTTCTGTCTTTAACACATTGATTGGATCAAGCCTGAGTCTTTCTTTGATCCTCCTGACACCCTGCTTACTATTGTTTATCTAGCTTATGATTCCTCTGCCTCTAAGGCAAATCTTCATACTGCATGGATCAATAGGCTACAGGGGCCTTAATTAAAGCTGAAGAATAAAATTGATACTGGAAACTAAATTCTTCTAGTGTCTGGAAGAGCAGGAAATGTTATTTCCCATGGAGACCTTTTCATTGCCTCATCTTGTCCCTTCTGAAGTTTGGCGAAACACTGAGTATCCTATGATAGATTTTTGAGACACGGATTAGGAGCGTGCATGGGTGGCTATGTGAAGAACAGTGGGATCCTTTGGCATGTCTTCTAGATACTTAAGTGTCTCCTTAGGGGACTCAATATCCAATATATTGGTGGGTGTAAACATAAACCTCATTTTCTGCACTTTGCACAACTCTACTGTATTGTTTCATTCTCTGAAGATAGAGGAGGACAATTCCTTCATAAGATAGGCCTCCATCTATGGTTGAAATAAGGTTGCAGCTTGAGCTGACATTCAACTTTGCATTTCAACTTCATCTTTGGCAAAAATAATACTTTTATACGGCTATAGCCAAATACAATGAATGTACAAAGATTTCACATTAATTTGGTTTGTGTGTTATATTTATGGATATATGATGAATGTTTCTCTGGTGTGTATGTGTGTGTTGTGTTTGCACATGTATGTGTTATGTGTGTGTGTGTAAAACTATAACATCATGAAATCACCAAACTAAGAAGCAAAATCTTAGGACATTTAATCCTAGCTTTTCTTTTTAGCTATGTGACTTTGGTCTATAAAGTACTATACCAAATTATATTTTCAGTAATGGGTATTGTTGTGCACATCAAAAATGTAACACTGCGTTAGTCTTTGAACATAATACTGGATGTGTTCCTTAAACTGTGTAATTCAGGAATAGCATTTTACAGACAATTTTTAATCCCATAGTCTAGCTGTGGTTATCAGATTATGAAATACCCCCAGCCATAGCAAGTGAGTATAAATTTAGGAGGAGCCAAAGGTAGTGTCATTCAGAACATACACTTACAAAAACAGTGCTTTTAGCCTCATGCCTAACATTCCCCATAACTACAGGTCTTGCATCATTCCTTTTTAAGATTCAGGTTTCCAGGGACCAGTAGAGTCTCCAGGTATACTCAGAGTCAAGACCATCTACATCATTGAAAAAGAGCGGGAGACTGGTCGCACAAATAATGTACCTTATTGTACTCCCTCTGAATTTGTTTATTGGTTTGGTCCATCTTGTCTTGGCTCACAAGGGTTCCAATTTAATGAAGCTTTAAATAAATATAAGCATGGAAGAAATAAATAAATCACACACCAAAAGAAAGCATTGAGGCATGACCTTATTCACTGACTTCCAAATTAAAATGAGTAAATAGTGCTTCTTCCTGTTAAGGAAAAATATGATTACCAGTTAGTTGGAATAGAAAAGGATATAATAAATTTGGATAGAATAGAAGAACCTGTCCCTACCCTTGACCCTCCTTGGGCATGACAGGTTATTTATGTATGCTTTGACTTCAGTTTCCTCACCTATAAACAGGGATATAAAGTATAACATAGCAGAAGCTCAAGTATTCTCTGATACTTAGATGGTGGGCTTCCTTTTTGGATGACTAATCAAAATTTATTTTGCCCTCTTTTTCACATTTCTAAAAAAGAGAGTGTTCGGTGTAGTGATTTCTAAGTCTCCTTTGAGCTTCAGCTTTGTGTGAGTTTATGAGCAGCGTGGAGTTGTGTCAGGTCTTAGGGGTTACCAGGTCTGACATTCTCACTTGACAGATGAAGGACAAGTTGTAATTCCATGAAATGCATTATCTGACTACTTAGTACATCTTTGTCACTTTAACATGGTTCCTGCAGTAGGGAGGGCAGTGTAGCCAATGAGAAGTTGAAGACTTTACTCGGCTCTGAAGAATATGGCCAGGCCATTTAGGGAAACAGCTCAGAGGAGCTACTTTCTGCACCGTGTGAATTGTTGAACAGTCAGTGTCTGCATTCTGTGCAGTGCTATGGGAGGAGACCCACAGGGCTCAGGCCTCGCTGACTTAGAGGAAGCACAACCTGATTGGGAACTGATTTGAAAGTAATGAACACTCTGTCTCATCTGGTACTTTCGAAAGAGTTTGCAGAGTCGATAGGTGACGGGGACTTTAATTAAAAAATAAAAGAAGAAATTAAAGCTAGAATACAACATCTGAAAGGAAAGGTGACCTTAGGGATCAGGAGAAAGAATGTCAGAATTATAGGACAGAAGGGCTGTTGCTCCTGAATTCAAGTTATTTAAATGTATAACAGCTGGGAGTATAGCTCATATGCATGCTCACACACCTTCCATCCAATCATTCCAACCATTCTTTTCTTTCTATCTGGAAGAGATGTCATTCTAAGACCTGGCCTGGTATGCAAAGATACAATAAGTGGAGATAAAGGTGAGATTGTATAGGCTGTCATCACTGGTGTCTTGATACAGGGGTGGTAGGTGCATATCATAGCAGGCCCTGAGCTTGCTGCTACTTGAGATGATTAATGTAAGTCTAGTGGGAACCCTCTTATGAACCTGGGTAAACTTGGCATAAGATGTCTGGATCTGTTCAGAAGAATAAAGGAACACAATACTATTCTCTGTCTTTATTCTTTCACTCATTGATTCATTTTATGACCATTTATTTAGTTTGCATCTGCAATGGGAAATTCTTTACTCTGAAAATTCTGGGGAGATACACCAGATACAGAGAAGAATAAGGCAGGGACTCTTCTCTCTGAGTGGTTACAGTATAGCAAGGAGAATGATACTAAATGACTTAATTATGATGCAAGGTGAATAAAATAAGGAGAGGCATACACAGCCTTCTCTAGAAGAGTAGTGTTATAGAGAGATAAATGATATCCTCTGAGAATTTATTCTGTGCTTTGAACCACACCAAACATTTATTTATATTATACTGTTCACAGTTATGAATAAGCCTGGCAGGGAGATAAAATAGTCCTTATTTTACTGTTGAGTTGATTGAAGCTCAAAAGTTTAAGGAGTTAAGGAGGCTGGAGGTCACACAGTGAGCTCTATAGCGGGGGTTGTGAGCCCTCCTGGGACAGACCTATGGCTTGTCCCCTTGAGTTTCCCACGGCAGCCATTCTTAGTGATGGCGTGGAAGCAACAGACCTGACGACTATCAGGTCTGATAGTCGATTTCAGCGAGGCGTGTTAAGCAAGGAGTTTATTGATTTCAGTTACAGTAGCCTCAAGTGCCTAGATTTGAATTCCAAATCTCTGAGACTCTGATTACATATGTTCCCCAAACTTTCGCCCCCTCCACATGGTCCTAAAGGCACTGTGAAGCAGAGAGGAGGTCTGGCTGGTGAAAGATGATTGGTTTTTTGCCTTCAGGCTCTTTGTTCTTCCAAAGTAGGCTATCACTTCCACTTGGAATGGATCTGAAAAGTCTGGGGAAAAGGTAACGCTTGTCTTTTAGGATGATCTGGCCATAGTATATGATCCAGATAGCAGCCCTCATCCTCATTAGGTTCCAGGATGCACATTAAGACTCTTCCTTTATTTTCTGTTTGGTAAAAACACTGAATATACACCAGGGAGAATCTTTGTCTTCCACTCTCACAGTGGCTTTGGAAGCACATCTCTGACCAAGCTTTGCTCATATTGTGTCTTCCTCAATATCTCTGATTAACACACAGATTTGCTTTCAAGCTTGGGTTTCTATTTTTTGATTCTCTTGACAACAAGAATTATCTTAAATATTACTTTCAAAATGGGAGCTATCACTTTAAAGGGAAGGGACAACATCTGCTTCCCAATATGTGTCTTTAAATCTATGAGAAGGAGTGGAGAGTGAGGGCGAGGAAAGAGGGTGGTGGTTATGGTGACCTCTTTCTTCTTTTTCATTCAGTGGGAGCTGAAGTTTTCTCCTGACTAAAGCTCCCTGATATGAGCATTTAAATCCTATTTTATATTTTCCCTATAGTAAGAAGTATTTTTTCATCATCTGTTACTAACTTCTTATTCCACCACGCCCTGAACTCTCTAGACTTCTGTATTTAATATTTGCTCAGCATCTCCACTTGGATATCTACAGAAACCTTGAAGTTAACATATACGGAACAGAACTCTGGATTCCCCTCTCCTAACTTCCCATCCTACATGCAGTAGGATTCTCCCTAGATCTCCTCACCTCAGTAAAAAGCATCTTCAGTTAACTACTTGCTCATGGAAAAAAAAATTAAGGGTTATCTACTGATTCTTCTTTTTTCTCCCATCCCACATGCAATCTATGAGCAAATTGTGTCAGCATTGCCTTCAAAATATATCCCCAGTCCTACCCTTCTAACCATGTCCAGCACATTCTATCTTAATTCAAACACCATCATCTTTCATCAGCATTATTACCACAGTCTGCCAAAACTCTACTGATTTCATCCTTGCTATTCTAAAATCCATTGTCTGTCTACTAAGGAGCCCTCTTACATTCCCAATCCTTATTAGTAAAAGAGACTAAAAGTCTTTAACATAACAAAGTCCTTTTTGATCTGGCTCCTGGCTTCTTCTTGAACTTCATGTCCTTCCTCTTTTATGTTCTTCTTTAGCCATGCTGGCTTTCCTTCTGAACTTCTAACACACTAAGCTTCTTCCTGCCCCAGGGTCATTGCACTCCCTGTTCCTTCTGTGTGAGACGTTCCTCTGTCATATTTTTGCATGGCTGCCTCTGTATCCTCATATAGTCTCTGTTCTAACATGCCTCCTCTGAAAGTTTGTTATCATTCGAACTAGAGTGTCACCTTCCTGCCCCCACATCACATTCTCATTTCCCTGCAACCTGAAACGTAAATCATGTTTACGTATTTGTTTGCATGTTTATTTTCTATTTCCTCTGTTAAAATGTAAATTTCTTGAGGAAAAAGACAATGCCACACGTTATTATTGCTGAATTCCTGTACCTGCAACAAGCTGGAATATAGATAGTGATCAGTAAATATTCTATTGGTAAGCTATATAGCTTTACATTTGTTATATCATTTAATTATGTGAGTAATTACTTTTATTAAGCACCTCGAGTATGCCAGGTACTACGCTAAGATCTTCACTTTATCATCCACTTAATCTCCATAAAAAATACAAGATAGTTTTTATTATTTACATTTTATAGATTAGGGTTATTGTGCTAGGAGAAATTTGCTTAACTGTTCAAGGTGTCTCAGTTCATGGAGAAGCTTGGACTAAAAGCCTTGTTTGTCTGGATCCAAAGGTAGTGATTTCTTCTTTGGAAACCCATGTTGATGTATCAGTGATCCAAAAGAACACTAATAAGGAAGAGTCGAACTCTTCTAACTTGTTCGTGATGGGGAAAGAATGGGAAAGAATGGGAAAAGAGAGTGCAGGTCAGATCACATGTCACTTGTGAGGTGAAATTTAATTCACATTTTGAAAGCACAATAGGATTTGATTAGAAAATAATCACCAAAGGAGTAGGAAAATGTGGTCTAATCAAGAGAAAATGTGGTCTAATCAAGAGAAAATTTAGTCTATAGAAATAGACCCCAATGTGAACCAGGTATTTGAATTAGCCAGACAAGGACTTTAAAATAACATATTATCATTGTGTTACAGTGTCACATCTTGAAGGAAAATTAGGGAGGATTTCTCTTCTAGGGGTGCTACTGTTTTGAAGATTTGGGGATCTAGAGATTACTTCTCATTTTGAGTAATCTAACCTGTAAACATTGTTTTGGAAAAAAAACCAAAAACTCTTAAAAACTTTGTTGAATTTCCATTTAATTCTATTAACCTAACTTCAAAAGCTGATAACCAAAGCTAGAGATCCCACTGAGCTATCATCTTTGAGTCTGGTATGGGCTGTGCTCTGCCCATTCGTCTACCCTTCAGTCCAATATTTCGCCTCTTGGCCTCTATCTTGGCAAAACTCAAAACAAAAAGATGTGCCAGGAAGGCACTGCTAACCTTCCCCTGGCTCCCAGGCTGCAGAAGTTGCCTGTTCTCCACAGTGGGAATGCATGCGCCTTTCCTCAGACCATGTCTCCATAGGATGATGTCCATGGGAAGGCTCTTGACGTTTGCCCTCTCTGAGTCTCAATGCTGTTCTTTTGTTCATGCCTCATCATCTTTCTAGTCAGTAATCCTAAACTCCAGCCGAGAATTCATCTTTTCCAATTTTGCTAGACTCCAGGTTACTAGAATCATAACCATTGTGAATTACAATCACCCAGCCTAAAAAGTCTCTGATAGAAAAGCAGTCTACCTCTCCCACCTAATTATTTTAGATATGCCAGTTTCAACTCAAAGCTCATGACGTGGGAACTTTTCAAAGTCTTCAAGAAGTAAGTATCATATTTCAAAATTTCAAACTTTTTTCTCACCAAATTCCCTAAGGCCTCCTTAGACTTTCCAGGAGAACCTTTAAACAGCTGTTCACTACCAAATTATGTTGTCTCACTGCCATCATCTTCTCTGATACTTGGGCTTTAGTTCTTATCTTTTCTGCCTCTTGTGTTAGTGGGTAGAGCCTGAGTCTTAACTTCAATTTCAAGACCTTCTGTGCTATTGAAAACCCATCAAGATCTTTGTCATTAGTGTTGAGGATCTCCTTTGCCTTTCTCCACTTGCTTATCTGGACACCACCATCGGGCAGGGACAGCCTCTTTCCCTCCACAGCCATGAGTCTTATCATCCCTCCAGACATTGTTTCCTCCTGCTGCAGATCACAGTCTGTTCCCCCCAATGCTGTCCTTCCCTCAGGTCACACTTAAGCCCTAGCCCTGCCTAGGCTGCTCCTTCCCAGCTCCTCTCTCTGGCTTTCTCAGAACACAACAGAGGCTCTCAGTGACACCTCTCCAAACCTCCCCTCTGGTCCATCTGATACTGCCCACCATGGCCATGCTCATCTTCCTAAAACAAGGTTTATTTCATGAATAATAAATGATCAATAATAAATAAATAGAATAAATGAAAACATAAATATAACCATCATAAGATAAATAAAAATAAATAGTAAATACTATTAAAATAAATAAATAAAAGGACAAAGGTCAACTTTTATTTCTTAATGTCTTCTGTGGCCTGACTCCATCTTTCTCTGTTTAGCAGATGCCTGATACAAACTTAGTACCCACAATTCTATTTTTTTGTGGGACAGTTTCCTCTTTCCCTGTGTAATCATGAAAGTCCCTGTGTTTTTGTGTTTTCTTATGCTGCTCCATCTCATGCCTCCATTCTCAGCCTGCTTGAATCTCAGACTAGTCAGACTTTCCCAAAACTTTCTTAACCTTCAAGCCCTACTATAAATCTTTCTTTCCTAGAATGTTCCCACATGTATATGTATGCATATATACATATATGTATATAAAATATACATTTCTTTTAACCTCAGATAACTTGCCCCTTTCATATTTCATTTCACCAATAAAGAATATTATTTCAAGAATTGGAATAAAAATCCACATTTAAAAATCCCTAACCGAACCCTGAGTTAGAAGAATGAACTTTCAGAAATAAAGTTGGACTGTAACTTTGGTTGTGTTATCACATAAAATACCTCCTAAGACCTAGCTTACTCACAGAGAGAAAGAAGGCTCTTTCTTTGTCCTCAAACGCTGAGAATACACACTGACAGTCCTTCAATTACTTCCCACTTGTTTCAGCTTTATATATCTCAGCAGAATTCCAAAAGTCAGACATAAGAAGAAATCTCCAGAGTGGAGTTTTATTTTAGCAAACCCTCATGCAGACCTTCCGGGTTCCAAATCGATACAGTAGAAAATACCAGCAGGAAGTGTATTAGAGGTATATTTAGAAGGCTTATGTGAAGCCAGATAATGAGATCTTGAACTTACGCCTGCCCCCTTGGTTTCATTAAAGAAAGCAACACCTCAGCCCTGTCTGTAATTAGGTGTAATTATTTCCTTACAAAAAATAATCAGAGTGATTTAACCAGTGATCTGTTTTTGTTTTTGATAATTTAAACTGCTGCTCTTCTTAGGTAGTGAAGTCTGGCAAGGGGTAGGACCAGAAAGTTGATGCTTTTAGTGTCTTAAAACTCCTAAGTTTCTATGAATCTCATTTTTTTTTCCTGCCCATTTAGTTGCATAACCACACCTGTACTGCAGTTACTGGCAATGTAAGCACTCTTGGTTGCAAGGTAGTTTTCCTTCAGAAGAAAAGCATTCTATCTGGCTTGTGGCTTATTAGGCACAGAGATGGGTATGCCTAGCAGAGCCCAACCAATCACTCCTTGATGGGGTGAGCTCAAACCAGCACCCTAGTCAAAGAAGCTAGTAATGAGGAAGTGAGGACATGGCCAGACATTCTGGAGATGGACTGCATACAAAACTAAGAGTGCCACCCATTTGTGTATCAACTAACTCATAAATACTGTGGGTCACAGATGGCAGGACTTGGAACCAAGAGAGCCCAATTTTCATCTAAACTCTGACCTTCCTGGTTGTGTGATCTTGTGTAGATTTCTTAACCTCCGAGTGTCAGATTTCTAAGTTTTAATAAAGAGATGTATAATTTTTAATGGAATTAAATAGTTTTCTGACTGTGAAGTGAGATCTGCAAATACAAGTTATTATTATTCATCAATGAACTTCGCAACTCAGGGCCCAACCTTAGCGAACTTTTGCCAAGGCAGACAGAATAATGAAGGGCTTTCTGTGACTCAGGTGAGGCAAAGGCAATATATGGAATCTAAACATTTGTGCCTTGTAATATGCTGAAATAAAAAATAAAACAAAAAAATAAAAATAAAAGAAGAAGAGCTTTCTCTTGTGGTGACCCAGTTCAGTGGGTCAGAATATTTAGGAATATTTCTCATTTCCTGCTTCCTGAAAGGTAGCTCCAAAGGGATATTCCAAAGCTTTATAAAATATATCCCATAACTCAACGGTCACCATGGTCCCCAACCTTTCTGGCACCAGAAACCAGTTTCATGGAAGACAATTTTCCATAGATGGGGTGGGGGTTGGGGGGCTGAGCTCTGCAGTTCCGTCCCTAACAGGTTGTGGATCAGTACCCGTCTGCCGCCCGGGGGCTGGGGACCACAGCAACAGTTCTGTTGTTAATCAACTGAGATATCCTGAAGGAGAATGCAAATGAGAAAAAGAAAAATAAGCTCATATTTATTGATAAGAATTCTAGACTCTGGGATAGGTGTTTTACATATTTTGTATAATCCTTGTAGTTACACAGAGAGCTATGTTACAAATCCCCCTTTTAATCTCTTTGTGGATCAGAGAGATAAATCACCTTGCCTGAAGCCACACAGCTAAAATGTGGCATAAACGGAAATTTACCCAAATCTGTCTGACTTTAATTTTTTTTTTCTTTTCACTAAACCACACAGCCATTTTCTTCAAGAAACGTAGTATCTTACTAATAGTCAAGTAGAAATCAATTATAAAGATTTGGCTAATATTGCTTGGCAAGAATAATCACATATTAAATGGCAAATTGTCTATTATATACACTATCGATATTAAAGATAAGAGAAAAAGAGAGAAAAATCAAAGCATATATCTTGGATTTGGAGGTAAGTTTAAAGGAAGTATCTGTGTAATTGTGGCTCAAACTGATTATTCTGGAAACATGATGGTATGTGAAGCATTTATATTTTAGCATAAAGTTGTCAGACAATAGTAAGTAGCTGTGTGTAAGTAAAACTATTCAGTCCGCATTTCGAATGTTCCCATGAATGAGAATTTGACATAACATAATAAATGACTCAGTAATTACACAGACCAAATTATGTGCCTTGAAACAAAATCTCAATCTGGGAGATTGTACGTAGATTCTTGCCAAACAAGGATGGTAACCCTCTGTGTCCATAGACCAGAGATGTTTTCATACTGGTAGCATGCCTTAGTGCTTTTTTCTCAATTCAGACATACAATGGGAGAAATGACTGGGCAGCGAACTAACATAGGAACGTTAACAGTGACCCGGTGCTCATATTACCATCACCATAGGAGAAAGCACAAGGAAGGCGAACAGTATCCACCCCCACTGCCAACATCTCAGGACAGCTGGGTGATAAATCGGGGTGCAAATGAATATATATAGATGCTCTTCTCACTCCTCTGTGGCAAAAATAATTAAAATCAGTCAAGCACAGAGTTAAGTATAAAAATAATGGTTTCAAACAGTTTTAAATCTGTATGCCAATGTCAAAAATAGCACTTGAAAGAGATAATGTGTAATGTAAATATAATTATATAATAATAATCTATATTCCAAAATGAAATAATAAAACTGGAGAAGCTAAAAGAAGCAGTTAGGAAAAGAACTGTATGTTAAATTCTTCCTTGTGCCTGGGTGAACTCAATAGACACTAGTGTATTCTTTATATACATATTAGAGAATTGTAGGTTTAATTCCATTTTATAAACTTTAAAGGCAGTGAGGGGCTGTAGCCAGCTTGCACTGGCTTTTGAGGGCCAATTGTGCACATCTTTCCCCAACTCTGTGTCCAGTGATATTATGTTGGTAGCTTGAAATTAGCCACGATGCTACTATCTGTGCCATCAAATTAGCAAATGCTACGAATCAGGCTTTTTTATTAAAAAATTCAGAAAGCCTTTTGTTAAACACACCAGGGCTTAAAGATTACTATTAGTAGAAATGTACCTTCCTAATATCACTACAAAAATAATTAAAGCAACACAAGCCTGTGACGAAGGGCAAAAATTGAAGGAAAAAGCAAGAGCACATGGAAACAGAATAAAACAGGAATATAGTAGTGAAACAAAAGATAACAATATAACGTGAGTAGAAAAGAAGAGGGAGGAGCAAGTGTTCCAGGCAGAGGAGTTAGCACCCAGAAGGTCTGGAGGCAGACACGGAGGCACATTTGAGATACTGAAAGCAGCTTGATGCTGAAAGGTACGAGAGTTCAGAGACAAACTGGGCAAACAGCCAGATGAAGATGGTCTTCGATGTCACATTGTGGAGTTCAGCTCTCTTCTTAAGGGCGAGTAGGAGATGGCAAGGGAGAGAAATAATCAGATTTGGGTTAAATGAAGACTTTCTGGACTAGAGAATGGAAAACAGAGTGGGAACAGAGAGTTGTGAAAGAATGGAAGTAAAGAGCCCCCCCCCAATAGGAGGCTGGTGTGTACTCCTGGAAGAATCACAGTGGTTGGCTGAATGGGAGAAGGCATTTTGCATCAGATTTGGAGAGTGAATGTGGGGCATGATGGCACAGAGGCGATTGGGGATTATACCAAAGCTTATCGTTTGGCAACTGGGTAATGGTGTTGTTGCTATAAAAGGGAGAAGTGGATTGCACTGAGCTTTGGGTATGTTGAATATGATCTGTCTGTAATAACCCAGTGGCTATCTCCAGAAAAGAGCAAGATGTATGAGTCTCAAACTCAATTGGGAAAATTTGGATGGGATATAAAAATTTGAGAGTCATTAGCACACAGATAGTATATATGCTCGGGCTAGAGATAAAGACTTGGAAGTATTTAGTATAGAGAGAATATGTATATAGTTAGGAATTAGATGAAATCTTCTAAAGACCTTAGAATAAGGCAGAAGTAGGTGTAAGGCAGAATCCTAAAGTACACTAAAGTTTAAGGTTGGGTAGAGGAAAGGAATTCTGCAAAAAATGTCTCAGTATACTCAACACCGAGCACAGTGCTTTGCCCAAAGTAGGCACTCAATTAACTACCTAGTGAATGAATGAAGAAAGAAGAAAGAGTGAGGGAAAGAAAGTCTTAAGACAAAAAAAAAAAGATGAGTCAGAATATAAACCATATAAGCAGAGGTAGATTTGTTAATACTATTCAGCTGATAAAGCTGAAGTTTCAAAAGCATTATGTCTAATATATATATGCCTCAATTTTAAAATACCCTATTGCTAATAAATGCTAGCAATCATCTATCTGAGCCTTCAGTGAATCATAATTATTTTGTAGATAGAAGGTCTTGCCTTGATGTTGATGGCTGCTGACTGATCAGGGTGGTAGTTGCTGAAGGTTGGAGTGGCTCAGGCAGTTTCTCCATAGGAAGCAAACAGGCTGAGAAGAGAGGCTCCTCACTTCATGGACCTCTTCCAAGGCCTGTGTAACTAAATTTGCATTTATAATAATTGAGTACGTTTTAACTTTTCCTAAAGAAGGTAGGTCCACCAAATTTTAAAGATCAGATGTGATCTTTGAGACCTACTGCTCAGAAAAAAACAGATTTCTTTCAAAATAATACTGTTTATTGACCAGTCACTGGGTCACCCAAGAGCTCTGATGGAGATGTATAAGGAGATTAATGCTGTTTTCATGCCTAATAACATCCACCTGCAGCCCACGGATCAAGGAGTCATTTTGACTTTCAAGTCCTATTATTTAAGAAATACATTTTGTAAGGCTACAGCTGCATTAGATGGCGATTACTCTGACAGATCTGGGCAAAGGAAATTGAAAAACCTTCTGGAAAGGACTCACTGCTCTAGATGCCATTAAGAAGATCATTCTTGATTTATAAGAAAAAGTTAAAATAACACTAACAGGAGTTTGGAAGAAGTAGATTCCAACCCTCATGGATGACTTTGAGGGCTTTCAAGCCTTCAGTGCAGTGAGTTGCTGCAGATGTGGTAGAAGTAGCAAGAGGACTAGAATTACAAGTGGGACCTGAAGACGTGACTTGCTGCAGCTTCATGATAAAACTTGAATCGACGAGGAGTTGCTTCCTCTGGATGAGGAAAGAATGTAGTTTCTTGAGATGGAATCCACTTCTGGGGAACATTGCTGAAATGTTCACAGGATTTAGAATACTACATAAACTCAGTGGATAAAGCAGCAGCAGGGTTTGAGAGAATTGACTCCAATTTTCAAAAAAATTCTATCGTGGACAACTGCTATTAATATCAAACAGCATTACATGCTATAGAGAAATAGGAGATCTGTCCGGAAAGTATCCAGCCATGTAGTATGAAAAATAGAGCCATTTGTTGACAGAGATACAAGAAACATTGTACATAGGACAATGACACCTCATTCCCTTCAAAATAGGCACCTTGGGATCTCATGCGGTCCTCCCAGTATCTCTTGACCTAACCTGTACATGTCCAACTTTCTCAGGTGTTCTGCTTGTTGCAGGCCTTTCAGAATGTGGATCACGTTCAACAGATTCTTGACCATCTTTGAGGCATGTGTGCCACACTTTTATTGGCACTGCTCTCATTGCATCATTCCCGAAAGCCTTCTGAATAATGCAAATAGTTTCTGCGGAGGAATGTTCAAGCTCAACCCAAAATCTGATGCAGATTTGTTGCTCTACTTGCTCAGTCATTTTGAACGCAATGGCCACACAGTACACATGGTCACTCACTGACTAGTACAGTGAAGTTGTCATTGTTCACGCCTGCCCATTACAATCCACTCTGTGTGGCTGCCAGGTTACATTCACATTCACATAAACTGTTCTCGTTACATTAACAATGGCTGGACACTTTCTGGACAGACCTCACATTTTGTGAATGGACGAAGCAATAGATGTGGAAAACTTTATTGTTGTATTACTTTAAGAAATTGCCACAGCCACTCCAACCTTCAGCAACCACCACTCTGATCAGTCAGCAGCTATCAACATAGAGGCCAGACCCTCCATTGAAAGATTGAGTATGACTCACAGAAGGCTCCGAACATGATTGCTAGCATTTTTTAGCAATAAAGTATTTCAAAACTTAAGTATGTATAATTTTTAGACATAATGATATTGCACACTTATTAGACTGCAGCATAATGTAAACATAATCCCCCCCCCCTCCCCGAGACAGAGTCTTGCTCTGCTGCCCAGAATAGAGTGCAGTGGCATGTTATCTCAATACAGCCTCAAACTCCTTGGCTCAGGCAATTCTTTTGACTACAGGTGTGCACCACCATGCCCTGCTAATTTTTAAATTTTGGGTAGAGATGGGTCTTGCAATGTTTTCCAGGCTGGTCTCGAACTCCTGACCTTAAATGATCCTCCTGTCTTGGTCCCCGCAAAGTGCTAGTATTACAGGGATGAGGCACCACATTCAACGAAACATAACTTTTATATGCATTGGAAAACCAAAAAGTTCATGACATCTTTTATTGCAATATTCACTTTATTGACTTGGCACTGAACCCACAATATCTCTCAGGGATTTAAAATTTAAAGAAATTCTTCAAAGAATGTTCACTTCTTTGTATACTCTAAGTATATATATTTTAGTATACTTAAGCATAATCATAATAAAAATAACAATAGTAATCATACTATGTATTAAAAACCATGCAAGATAGCTAAGTGGTTACATTAATAAACAAGAATAAATGATAATAAATGTACATGCATCTACATCAAGAAGTTAGCAAAAAGAAGAACAAGTAACTCTGAGAAAAAGCACGAGTAAGGAAGGAAATAATTAAATTAACACAGAAATAGATTTCTTAGAAAATAGGACAACAGGTGAATTAGTAAGTAAACCCAAGAGTTTATTTGGAAAACCAAGTGAGACAAAGTAGGTAATCCCAAGCTTGTGCAATAAACTAATTATAAAAGTGGGGTGGGTGAAGAAAGAAGTGTACATACACAGAATTAGAAATGAGAAATAACCATGAATGCAGGGGAAGCATGAGAATTTTAAAAGAATATTTTACAAAACTCTCTTCAGATAAATTTGAAATGGATAATTTTTTAGGAAAATACAAATTACTAAAATTAAACCTGGAAGATATAGAAGACTTCTGCATGGGCAAACATGCAAGATATCGAGAAACTTTTAAAGACTTCTCTCTCAAAGCAGTGCCAGGCACAGATGGTTTCTCGGGTGAATTCTTTCAACCTTCAAGGAAGAGAAACTTCAATACTATTTAAATTGGACCCAAGCAGAGAGATAAAAAGAAATCTTCCAAATTATTTTTCAAAAGCCAAAATAACGTTGATTCCAAAACCTTAGAATATGAGCACAGAAAACAAAACTTGAGACAAATCTCAGTTATAAATATCAAAGTTGAAGTTCCACAGAACATGAAGGAGTCCTGAGTTCACTTTAGTTCAATTTCTTAAAAATGCCAAAGGAATTGGGCACATACAGTCATCATTCACATGAAAGACTATGCATATAATTTTGTTATACTCATGTATAGATATAAATATTTATTTTAATTATTTTACAGTTAAATATAATTTAGGATATTTTATTTTTAAAAAGAATTTCCATTACAACAATGATAATAAAATAAAAAAATTCATTTAGCACTCATTTATTATTGGGCCCCATATGAAGCTCTTTTACAAGGATTATCTCATTTAATCACTACTGGAACTCTCGGTGAGAATTATTATCATTATTTCCCCTTAAATATGAAAACTCTGAGTCTCAGAGAGGATATTTTGTTATGGTTTGATTTTAGACTCAAGCATTATGACTCTAGAGACTCTTCTCATTTTTCAGATGACTTTTAGTTTATAAAATCACCATTATCTGGCATCCTGAGGAAAGTTATGTAGTGTGCAGATCCCAGGTGCTGAAGAAAACACCTTTCTGTAGATGTAGGGCTGACATTTATGCTCCCATGTGGTAATGATGTATGCTCTAATTGAGTAGTGGAAAAGCCAGATTGGTTAAGCGCAAAGTTATCAACCAAAGCTAAGAGAGTAGAAACCAGGAGAGGATGAGTGGAGATCAGTAGGCAGTGAGGGAATGGGGCAATAATATTCATGTAATTACTAGAAAGACAATGTTGTGTAGATCTTAGGCCAGAGAATTTGGGTTATGGGACAGCTGAAATAGTAGACAGACTTTTGGATGCCTGTATATATAGGTACGTTTGCAGATAATGTCTGTGACTTTCAAAAGATGCTCAAAAAGAGTCTACATCTACAAAAGGTTATACAGCCCTGCTGTAGTTGGGAGTAAGGTACTACAGGATATAGTGAATTTGGGAAGCAAAGGAAGTGGCCTGGACAGCTGCCCATGCCCAGGTTGTACCAACCTGGCAGGAGGGTGCAAGATACTCTGTCCTTTTCTCCTCCATCCCCAGCAGGGCCCCCACCTCAGGTCTCTGTCTTTTTATTTTTTTTTTTTCCTCTACTGTCTGTTCTATGGATATGGCAATGGGGTAAGGGAATGCCCTTTCCTGTGAGTTTTTCCGCCTTTATGCCTGTGCTGGTGTGTGTTTGTGTATGCATGTCAGGGGAATTTGTCAAGAACCTGGACAACACAAGTGTTGTCATAGTTCCCCTCCTAGTCCTGAGACCCAAAGTAGAATCAGTCAGATTAAGAACAAGTAACGAAAACAGGAAGAGTGTAAGAGCTTTCTTCCAGGTGGGAGGAGTCTATTGTCCAAGACTGGGTAGAGACAGATGCAGGGATAGAGTTGGGTAAAGGACGGTGTGCACTTCTTCTTTCCACCCATTTAAAATCACAGGGCTTCTCGTATTGACCTGTGTCTTGCCAGGACTAATTATTCACTTAGTGCTTCCATGTTCTGACTCAGTGCTTTTATATGAAGCCACCATCATTTGGGGTTAAAATGAAAAAAAAACAATGGAATTCCTATATTTCCCCCTACATAAATTCTAAACTAAAGGGGCAAAACAAAAAACAAACAAACAACAATAACAACAAAACAGAAGAGTATGGCTGGATGCTCCCAAGAGTTATCATGCAGGGTGGATCATCAGGTAGAAAATTATCTCTTACTAAGGAAAATTTTCTTTTCAAACATTCTCAGTGTGAAGCTTGATATGCATAGCCTGATAAAGAGTGCTGTGTTGCTAATATAGCTCAAATTAACCGTCAGAGGTGGGGGTGTACAGTGTCTTTATTATAACCAATACCATATCCTACTCGGAAATAATGGAGCTGAGGGCAGGAGAGAGGATAGTGCAAAAAGCAACAGGAGGAAAAGAATCCAAGCAAAAACTAAATTGCCTACAGTAAGAGAATAAATAGAAAATGGTGGGAATTACTTATTGGTGAAGTCTCACAGGCCTCATAAAAAGTAACTCTTTGATTTACCTCCCTTGTTTCCTATAGTGCCGCCAGGCAAAATTAAAAATGGGCCCAAGAAACTAGCGAGACAGAGACAGACATAAAGAATGCTTCAGAGGCTCCAGCTTTTAAGTGCCCTTACACTTAATTGTCTTTGGTTGCCAGCTATGGAGGGACAGAGAGAGAGAGAGAAGAGGCAGGACTGGCTTGAAACACTTGCAGAACATCTCAAGACTGAGCATTGTGCATCGTGCATGCTAATGGCCACCCTCCTGCATTTTAGCTCTGCCACGACACTGGTATCCTTCTTCCAGCTGGGCTTATGCCAAGACTCAGGTGTTATAGATTGCTGGAGCAGGGAACATTTTGCAGCAGTCTATCAGCATAATTCCCTCCAGCAATACCACTCAATGATTCTCAGCTTTTTTGATGAGGCCTTGTTTGAACATACTTCTGAAAGTAGAGCCAGAGAATAAAATCTCTCCTCTCTGCCCCAGTGCAGATCTTTCATGATGGTGTCTCTCTCTTCCCCTTTGGTGATATAACACATTGATTCATATGCAATAAATGTTTATGGCATACCTCCTGTAACAATTATCTCATTATTGCCACCATAATGATATGGAACAAATACAAATCACAGTAGCATGCAAGAATAAGTGATTATTGTGTCTGGAATCAGCTGGAGGACAGTTAAGTGACTCTGCTGATCTTGGCTGGGATCACTCATGAGTCTGCAGGTTAGTTGGCTTCTGTGGATTGGTCTAGAATGGCCTCGGTTGGGAAATCTGAGGTGAATTGGCTCTCCTCCATATGTCTTTTATTCTTCACTGGGCTAGCCTGGCGTATTTTTTCATAGTGATGGCAGAGGCTCAAGAGAGTAGAAAGAAACACACAAAGCCCAGAACTGGGACAGAGGTACTTCTGCCACATTTTCTTGGCCAAAGAAAGACACAGACTAGTCCAAATTCAAAGGATGGGAAAGTAGACCCTCTTAATTTAGTGAGAAAAGATGCAGCGTCATATGGAACACAACAAGGACACAGAAGAGGAGTAAAAAATGAGAGTGATCATTGCAGTCTACCACACATACTATGAGCCACGCCTGCAAGGCATTTGTGGAAGCCCAGAGTTTTTTGACTCTGAGCCTCTTTCCCTTTCTACCATGTGATACTCATGTAGCCATCAGCCTACCCTTGTTGCCAGGGAGAAAAGACAATCCTGACTGTTTGACTGTATGTTATTCTCATATGTTTCCTGGCTCTTTCTGGAAAGCAAGAGTGATATAAATTAATATAGGAGCTCTTTTACTAAACATTGTAACCTTGGCATCAGGCAGAATGACACAGAAACCCACAGAGTAGGGATATTGTTGGTGTCCACTCAGATCTCCTTCACCGAGCTGGGTAATCCATCCCCTAGCTACTGTGGGTTTTGGCTGCTAATGGCTCACAGCTGCTTTCTTCTCCAGAAAATTGCCTTCATTCAAGCAGAAGCTGCCTTGACCCAGGGATTATGCACATACCCCCACTACTTACTCTAGTAGCCTTTAGCCAGTGATTGAACAAGGTGGGAATATAAGAGGTACCCACCCCTTTGCTTCTAGGGGAAGCCAACTCTGTGGTGCAACTTGTACAGGAGAGCACTCCATCAAACCAGACTGAAGCTAACCTAAACGGAGCTGCTCAGCTCCTTTTCCTGCCCCATCCTATGTGCCTCACTCTCCTTCTCCTGAGAGTAAGTACTTCATCAATAAATCACGTGCAACTGAACCCCTGTCTCAGGCTCTGCTTCTAGGAACCCAAACGAAGACGGCCATCTAAGAGCACATGTAGTCAATGGGAGGAAGGCATTCTCGTCCTCTTTATCAAAGACTAACTTGCAGTTTGGCTCTAGGTTAGCTCTGGTGTAATAGAGGTGCTTTCCAGCTGAGAGAAAGCAGTGCTCAGCAGGCTGTGGAGGTGATGGCTGGCTGAGCAGTGTGATGCCTGAAATATGTATTAATACAATGTCAGTATCTGCTATGAGGTACCCTCCAGGCCCTCAGACATAACTGGCTGAGACTTGGGGAGAAAAGAAAGTAGCAGGTCATATTTGAGTAAGAGAGAAAAGAAATCAGTAGCATTGCGATTATTAGTGTTGATGTGACTCATCTATACTAGCAATTCTATCCAGTTAGATCCAGTAAAACTTGAGTCACATTTACATCCTAAGCAAGTCCAATAATTTTTTTGTACAACTGCTGGACTAAAGTTTGTTCCTCTATATGAGGCCTGATGGTAAAAACATATTGGAGTACATAATATTTCAAAAGACCCCAATCTCCAAATCTCCATAGGAGCCTCAGCAACCCCCTGTGCAATTAACAGTATTAGGTCTGCTATTATGGTGCCCTTAAGCTTTGATATTCCCCATAAACCTTCTAACTAGCACCCTGCCTCAGTCTTTGTCCTCTAATTTGTTCTTCAAAGTTTGGTCGGATTTATCTTTCTAAAAATTAATTTTTATCTTGCTATTGCTCTGATTAAATTCTTTCCTCCTCTTTGACTACAAGTTAAAATTCAAGCTAACTCACAAGGCATAAAAGGCATTTTAAGACATAGTCTCCTGTGCATTTCTAGCCTTCTTCAATTTTTACTGAGTCTAGACTAAGCTATGGGCTGTTTACTGAGCAGGCCAAAAGTCTTGCCCATGTGGGCCTACACACATGGTTTTCTTTGACTTGGTGTGTCCTTCTTCATGTTCTATGCCTGGCAAATATCTAATCATCTTTTATGATTTACCTTCACTCTCTACTCTTTGTGGAGTGTGTCTTGATCATATTGATGTCATTCTCACCTCAGGATTTATTATACACGTAATATATTCATTCTGGGCAGCCAGAACACACTGAAGCTACATCTATCATAGGAATTGTTTGATGGATGAATGGATTAGAATGCATAATTCTTCTAGAAAATCTGCCTAAACTCTGAAAGCAAGTACCATAAGCAAACAAACAAAAATATACAAAATGGTTCAAGAGTAGTGAGCAAAATAGAATTTCAATGAATTCAGGCCACAATCACATTTTTATCCATAAAAAGCTGCATGTTATTATTACTTTGGAGGATTCTTATTTACCTCATGTGACTCCTTGATGTTACTTACAACATAAAGTCTGAAATGCAATATTTAGGAAAGTTTTCTTATCTTCTGATAAGTATAGGTAGATAATACATCATATAAAAGCCAGCTCAAAGGAATAAACCAGGCATTATTTCTTTGTTAATTTATATATTTTATTACCTTCTCAATTTAGGTCCAAAGTGTGGGAATCTTTAGTGGTTTTGGTTTCTTTTCAGGGTTCTGGAATATTTTGTGGGTGTGTGGAGGGGGTGGGGAAGGAGGAACTCTGACGAGATAGAGGCCATGTCCATCAACACTAATTACTGCCCTCAAGTGGATCTGGAGATGGAAATTTCTTAAAACAAAGGATACCACCGATATATGTCCTCCGTAATGTCCAGCATTAAATCACGAAAGCTGGATGATCACCAAAGAAACACAAAACCTCCTTAATAATTAGGAGAGGTTGAAGGATTACTCTTCTAGATTATCTATCTCTGTGGCTCTCTAGTTTTAGTATGTGTGAGAATCACTTGGGGAACTTGATACAACTGTGCTTAGGCTTAAGATTGAGTAGGGTAAAAGAATTTGCATTTTATTTAAATACCTCAGATGATTTTCAGACAGAAGGAGCTTTGACTATGCTTTGAGCATTCATAGCTGTAACTATTTGCTAGTCACAACAATTGTGAAAACATTGAGGAAAAAAGGAATATGGAATATCATTTTTATGCAAGGCAATGTAAGGTTAGAACAGGTGAATTCCATGGTCAATCATTTTATTGTTTTTCTTGCATAGACCTTCATCTCATTTACCCCTTTCTGACTTAGTTATACTCAGCTCAGCTGGCAAAGCCAAATCCTTGGTCAAATGCAACTCTGCTTACTTCAAAACTGCCCCCATGCAATAGAATGTGACAGAGAGGAACTCAAACTCACAACCATCCTGGCTTACCTCTCCTCTGGCTCTGCCATGACTACGGATTTCATCAAGGTAAGATACACACTTTCTCAAGTTTGAGGTTAGAAAGATCACTTTTTTGTAGGTTGTTGCATCGAGAGTCATGGAATAGTGGTTAGAGTCATTGTCTTTGAGCGTGTTTTATGGATATGCAGAGGTTTGTACTTAGAACTGTTCATTTTATGTTCAGCCTTTCGGTAAAAGATGAAGAATATGAGGCTGATATTTTATTAATATAATGGCAAAATCCAGGGATCCAGAGCTATAAGAAACACATTCAGAAGTTAAGGGTGTTTTCCTGTGACACAATCAACTCTGAATTTGGCTTAGGTTTTCAGAGTTATTTTCATGGTAAAAATGTTCATTTGTTCTGCTCTCAGAGCATGCTCTGAGCTTAGAATTAATATAAACTAAGGGAGAAAATAACGGCGAACAAATAATTGCCCAGGCTCCTGCTGAGACTTCTCAGTAGAGTCTCAGATTTGGTAACTTGGTGAGTTGTCTGTCATTGGCAAATTTAGCATTTACATGTCAGACCCAGAATAATGTTAGATGCTCATCCCCTTTATAAGGGAACAGCCAAGAAGTCCAGGAGGACCATAGACAGAACATTCTTTGGGGGGCAGGAAGTCTTGTATCCTAAGAACTTGGCAATAGCTATTTTTAAATAATTGAAAAAAGTGAGTTCTTTGATTTCTGTGAATTTGTATTGCAAAAGTGAAGTATGTGGGAGAAAATAAGAACCTCCATCTTTAACTAGCATTGGCAGAGCATAGTTCACAAAGTGTAAATAATTTCATTTAACATTTATGACTGCCCTAATGCAGTAAATCAGTGTGTGATTATTATTTCTCCTTTCACAAATGAAGAAACTAAAGTGCATGCAGAGGAGGGAAGTAAACTCACCCCATTTCACAAAACTGATACCTGCTGAATTCCAGTTCTTTGTTCATTTTATTAAGCCATGGGTGTTCCCTTAAAGATGCTTTCCTGGGGATGAAAATCTCTGATAGGTCCCCTAGAAATGAGCATCTTGGATTTCTGAAATGAGATTATGTGTCATCCAGAAACCAGGAGATGGACCATAGCCAGGAGATGGGCCATATGATTTCTTAACACACTTAGGGACCTGACTCTTCATTATGACTTAGCAGTGTGTCTGGCATTGGGTAAACTTCGACGATGGTTGGTACATACAACTTTCTTGCACAGGATTGCTATCTCTAGTAGTTGCCTGGCTGTCTACTTTATTCCTGTGTTTCCCAGGAGGAGATGAATACTTCATTTTAGAGAAACTGGACTGTAACCCAAAGTGGCCCAGAAGTCTGAGCTGCATATTAATCTGTATCAATGACAGAAAAACACTGTGTTCTTCAAAGTCTACTTGTCCTTTTTTCTTGCCCTTGCAAATTTCCTATTTGAAGCAGCAAGAAACAGAGGAAAGTTAACATAGCTTATTCTTTGGATTTTTACCAGTCCAATTTTGTAAGTGTGTTAGTTTCCTAAAATAAAGGTTTCCATAAAAGACTATGAAGGACCTCTGATTTTTGTCACTCTAACAATATGCAGGAGGAGGGTACGTCTCTAAGAGTTGAACCATTAAGGTTGCTGACCAGAAGTCTCTTGGTTTCCTGTCATTTGAATGTCACAACCATTAGAAGCCACAAAATATTTAACAAATGACACTGCAAATAGGAATTTTTCTTAACAGTGTAGGGTTGTGAATCTTCTTTTTTCCTCTCTGGTTTCCCTCTCAGAGTCTCTGTTTCTTCCTTCATGCTTGGTCTCTCCCTTTCTCTTGCACATAGCATGTATCTTTCTTCATCTCTATAACATTAGTCTTCCACAAGTGTATTTGCTTAAATAAAAGGACCAACAGATGCTGACTTCTATATTATGAAGCATACAGAAAAAAGAAAGATTAATTCATATATATGACAAATCTACTTTGCTCCAACATTGATAGTCCTTGAAAACATATAATCTATGTGAGATCCATGCCACATTTTGTTTTCATTTAGGCACTCAACAGAATTTAGCTCAAAGTTAGATTCAAATTCCCCCTACGAGAGTGTTCAATTGTTCTCAGAAATAAAGTCAGTGAATATTTCCATTTTAAATATTTGGAAGGCCTTTCATACAAATGTGTTCATATTTTTTGCTTGCATTTTTGTTATTATCTTAACACTGACTATAGTCATCAGCTTCAACAGAGGCAAAATGCAATTACGAATGGTTTCCGGTTACAGTTATTAAGAATTATCCTTAATTTTAGGCTATGTATATTCAGAAGATAATCATGTTTTAGGGTTTTCCTGCTGAATAAAGTTGCCACTTAATGAGAAATAGACGTCATAAATATCATGACTAGGTTTACTTTTGGAACAACCCAAAGATGGATATATATATATATATACATATATATATATATATATATATATATATATATAGAGAGAGAGAGAGAGAGAGAGAGAGAGAGATACACAAACACACACACACACACACCCCACACCACATATATACTCACATTTAACACATGCACACATTTCTCAAATGCCTGACTTTCTTTTACAACTTTCTGGCTCAGCATACCTACGTCTTGAGCTAATCCTGACTTAGCAGAGGGGGTATGCAACCTTCCAGCTAGTGGAGGATGAATCAGTTGTGCAGTAGTAAGTCCATTGCCTGGTAGATGTAAGGTTAGCATCTGGCGCCCAGTCAGCAGCAACATGACCTGGGACTTTTCCCTGCTGGATCTGGAGCCTACTCTCAGCAGCAATTCATTCATTGGTTATATGCCAGTATTCTGATTAGCTCACCCTAGAATCTCCTATTTTGGAAACAGATTCTGTCCGATATTCTTGGCTATGGTTCAATCCTCTCAATCAAAAGTCTGCCTAGTCCTGTTTTCCCATAGTTAACATCAACCAGGTCCATCATGCCATACTCATTCCTCTTCCCATTTCTCATCTTCACCCCATGCTCATCTTCACCTCCATCTTTACTTTCATCCACATGGCCATTTTCAACTTCAACTATCAATACCTGTTTTAAGCTCCTATGCCATACAATCCTCATTCACAGGGTTGCTCAAGGTGCTAAACTATTCCAAAATTCCAAACCAAAATGTCTACTAGCCATTGTTGTAAATGACCTGTGTAATCAACTAACTGATAGATACAAAGGAACATTTAAGCTGGTTGAGCAATGCATAATCAGGAAGCTGATTAGGTGCTACTACAGCTTCCTCAGTTGCACTTTGCTGTCCCAAGAACTTTCTTGTTGCCTCCAGTTACTCTTACTACCTCTTTACTAACTCTGTCTTTTTTCACCTATTTTTAACATAACTTTCTATGCCTTTCTGTCACCTACGACCCAAACCTCTTTCCCTAGCTTACATTTTCATTACCCCCCTGCCTGTGCCTGAAGTTGCACAAGAAACATACCTCTAATCAATGTCCCCTATCCCAGGAATTTGACTCATTGTGTCTGAAAAAGAGTTTGGAAGTAATATGGAGACACTTTTCTAAACCAAAGATTTGGCGATAACTAGAGAGTCAAGAACATCTTATCATATTTATTAATTCACAGTTGTGCATCTTATACATCTCTGTTGTGTTGTAAAGTACCAATTACTGTGTACTATCAATAAGAAAATTTCTGAAAGGTATGCATAAAATCTAAAAAAATTTATAATAAATTTTGATCTAACAGATTCTGCTCAAGACAAAGCATTGATATTAGCTGGCAGACAAAGAGATAAAGAGATCTACTAAGAAAGTCATTTAGTAGGTAATAAATTTAACCCGAATGAGGCCTCTGGGTCTACCCAATGCATAAGGTACCCTAATTTCAGAAATGCAAATGTTATAGAATTAAAACAAAATGAAACAGTGAGAGAAGATTAAACATAACCTGATGCACTATTAATCTCAACCTTCCTCTGAGAATCATGTTTCAGAGGTGAAAAAGAACTCCACAAGGGAAGCATTTATGTCTGGAAGCCTATTTAACTGAAGCAAACAAGCCTTGCTAAATGTGTAGATGTTATGGGAGGAAGGCTTCCATTCTCTCTGGCTTTCTAGAGGCAACATTGACCTATGCCATAGCCATAATATATCAATGTTGTTTGTAATCACAGCTCCTACCACACTACTGATACCACAGCACCTGTAAATTAAACTTAGAAACACAAGACAAATTATGCAATTTGTGAAATGCCCAGAAAACAACTACTGTGGAAAGTTAACATTAATAACAGCCTCATTACAAGTTTAGATTATTCTAAGCTACACTGAATCTTGACTTTCTTACCCATTTATATCCTCTATTCTGAAGATTATTGAAACTTATTAGAAAAACGTGACATTTTAATAACAAAAAGCATCAAATAAAAAAGTGACAAAATGGCACTTTACAGAATTCAATGATTTGCACAAATGCTTCGTGTCAATAAAGAATCATCAATACTTGTCAAATCTGCACTGTAATTTCTAACGACTGAAAATACAGATTCCAGCTGTCCAATTTCAAGTCAACACAGCTTGTCTAAATTCAACCCTTTGACATAAAAACAACTTGGAATTTATTGAACTCCTTTAAGCTGGCAGTTTAAACTTGTCAGATACCCGTAGAGCACAATTGAGCTGAGAAAATCCAACTTCTGTCATATACAAGGATTACAATCAACTGAATTTTCTTTTTTGGGCCTTCCAATCAGGTTCCTATTCAATGCACTGTTTGGTTCTTGACATTACTGAGGTTTGTAGGGCTCCATTTTCATGCCACAGTGGGATCAATTTTTTTTTTTCTAGCCCAGCCTAGAATAGACTTATTTCTAGAGCTTAATAAGTCCCCTTGAAAGTCAGAAAAAAGATTTTTTCCAAATTTATTTGTGTCATTGAGCATGAAAATATTTTGAACAGGTTAAAATCTTTCAGACAATAAGTTATTAAAAGACATCTGAATTTTCATTTGTTGATCTAAAGTTCAAGACTCGCTGTGTTACCCTAGTTTTATCCCTACTGTCTGGATTTTTGATATCCTAGGTTCTTGGCTTCTTCTTAGCCTCTGGGTCATTCTCTAGAACAGGAATCTTTGGGAACAAAACTTTTATATTTTGTTCAGCTCGACAAACATATTCTTAGCGCCTACTACAGACCAGACCTTGAATGAGACCTGACAATACAGAAATAGAGCAATTCCTGCCATTACGAAGCTTACAGTTTGGCAAATAACTGAAATAAGAGTCTAGGAACATTAAGCTCCCAGGAGAGAGGGAAGAGAAGCTGCTGGAAAGTGGATCTGCTGCCTTTTGGAATAATATTGGTGGTTTTCCCAACCCCTTCACTTTTAGGGCATGAAAACATAAGTTTTTTCCCTATGTGTTTGTGGTGGTGGTGGGTAGGAAGCTTCTACAGTTGAGTAAATATCCCCAAATCTCATCCTGCTTAGTCAAGGCCTCCTTTTCTGTCTACCTTGGCCAAGCCTTTGATCTGTCTAGATATGGCATGTACAGTCAGTCTTCCCTGTTTGTGTATTCTGCATCAGTGGATTCAACTGAGAATCTAAAATATTTGGAAAAATAATAGACTTGTACTGAGCATGTACAGACTTTTTTTTTTGTCATTACTTCCTAAACAATACAGTGTAACCACCATTTACATAGCATTCACATTGTATTAAATATTATAAGTAATCTAAAGGTGATTTTAAAGTATACAAGAGGATGTGTGAAGGTTATATGCAAACACTACACCATTTTATATAAGAAACTTGAACATCTGCAAATTTTGATATCCAGGAGTGGTTCTTGAACCAGTTTTCCATAGATACAAAGGACAACTTTTCTGCATGTAAGATCTTTTTAAGGACTTTTAGTGGCCATAAAGATTCATTAAATGTATGTCATGTGCCACAGAGTGGGTATCATGTGCAAGGTACAGGCATAACATTTGCACTCATAAAGTCAACTATTTGGTGGTGAAGATAGAAAAAAAAAACAACTAGAAGAAGAACAAAATATTAATAGTTTTTTATTGCTTCAATGAAGGAAGGAAACAAGGTACAGCAATAAAAACTGTCTCTCTGAGATAGTAATGTTTAAAGTAGAACTTGACAGATGTAGAAGAAGCCACATAAAGCTATGGAGAGGAGAGTGTTGAGGCCAGTCAGTGGAGGAGTGTGAATATGGAAGACAGTGGTAAGAAATGAGCATTTAGGCTGAGCGCAGTGGCTCACACCTGTAATTTTAGTACTCTGGGAGGCCGAGGTGGGCAGATCATTTGAGCTCAAGAGTTCGAGACCAGCCTGAGCAAGAGCGAGACCCCAGCTGTACTAAAAAAATGAATGAAATTAGCTGGACAACTAAAAATATGTAGAAAAAAGAATTAGCCAGGCATGGTGGTGCATGCCTGTAATCCTAGCTACTCGGGAGGCTGAGGCAGGAGGATCGCTTAAACCCAGGAGTCTGAGGTTGCTGTGAGCTAGGCTGATACCACGGCACTCTAGCCTGGGTAACAGAGTGAGACTCTGTCTCAAAAAAACAAACAAACAAAAAAGAAATGAGCATTTAGCTAGAATAGAATATTGACTAGGCTTTGTGGGACACGACAAGGAATTAGGACATTATTCAAGTCCATTGTGAACACACTGAAAGTTTCTAAACTTATCATATGTCATGATATATGATTTACATTTTTAAAAAAGACTCTCTGGTTGCTTCATGGAGAATGGATTTTTGCCAGTAGGGTGCCAAGAATAGCAGCAGTTGCTTTACTCTAGGCTGTTGCAGTAATCCAGAGAAAAGATGTTGGCAGTTTGGCCTAGAGCAGGAGTCAAGGTAATGCCAACCCTAGAAAACAAGGATATGGCAAATTACTCTATTGGGCCTGATTTTCACATGTCAAAATATACTCTACTTTTTCAACAAACCTGCCTTCATTAACCTGTTTACCCATTCAGCCAAATTAGGAACATACACTTGCCAGTATACTAGATGTGGAGGTAGAGAAGCAAAAATGTCTCCGTCAGACCTTATCCTACTAAAACTCACACTCAGATGGGTGAAGATGCAGACTTATGATTTATAGTGAACTAATATGTGCAGCAACTGAAGCTTATGCAAAACGAACCAATTGCTTGGAGAAAAGGATGGTTTCCCACTGAGAAATCATACTCTATCTAACGTGTATCATGTCAGTGTTTATCACACACTGAATGCAGGGCTGTGCGTACTGGAACCTGTTTTATTAGTGGAAACCCAAGGATCACATATGGCAGACTTTTTCATCAAGGAGAGCACCTAGACATTGCAAAACGTCTAACATTCCAAAGATGTTGGGAGCTGTCAGTATGCAACCAGCTTCAATTATCGCCTCCTTCACCCTCGTGCTTAGAATACAAGTTGATATAAGTGCCGACTGGAAAATTATAAGGTTGCATTTTATTACAGTTACAGGAAAGAAGCAATGCCCTAAAATGTTATATGGTGGAGGCTCAAGGAGAGTGTTTAGAATTTAGGAGATTCTTTGCCAAATTATTGCATTAAAAAGTTTATTTTATGGGTAAGTGGAGGACTTGGAATTCAGTGATTTATCTCAAGAAGTCATTAGCTTGTCAGAGAAAGAGCAAAAAGTCCCAAGAGAATAAATAGCTATTAGAAAAGGGAATTTGTTCCTGGCATAGATGCAATATCCTGCTCTTTATAGAGTAGGAGAGAGAGCTGATTTTGGCCACTCATTCTCCACCTCCACGATAGCATGGACAATCCCAATTCATGGGGTACCTGGGTGCCTGATAAGAGATTCTAGAGGATCAATATGATTTGGGAACCTATCACTTTCACCATATAATCTTGAGGACTAAGACCTTTAATATTTTTTTGAAGTTCTGGTAGTCAAAATTAAGTCTCTCCCCCACCCCTACCTCTCGCTGTCATTACTTTTGTCCGTCTCTGTCTCATGTAATTATGACCTAATTTTTTCCCATTTACTACTTAATTTAATGGAGAAAGAATTAGTATTGATGCTAAATTAACAAGAGGCAATTAACACAGGCTTTAGAATTGGACAGGTTTTGATTTGCATCCTGGCTGTGTTACTTAAAAGCTGTGTAAGTTTGACCAAATGATTCAAATTCTATCAGCCTCAGCTTTTTATATTGACAAAATAGGGATAATGACTCTGGTTTAAGGGATATTGTAAAGATTACATTGGATAATGAATTTGAAGTGCCTAGTTAGTTTGATGCTTGGTATGTGGTAACACCCAATATGTATTAGATAGAATAAAGCAATTGGATTTGGCTTTTTTTTTTTTTTTTTTAGCACAAGTTGTGGTATTTTGTACTCTACACATTCTCTCTCTCTCTGGAATTTTGGTTCTCTTTGGACTTTCTCTTAGACCTTGGCTCTCTTGAAATCTATTCTTATTCTCCCTCAATCCAAACTTTTATTTTAAATATTTTTAGACCTAGAGAAAAATTGCAAAATAAAACAATGACCACCTGTGTACCACCCAGATTCATTAACTAATATTTTACCATATTTGCTTTAACTTATGCTTTTGTTTTTTTGTCTAGGCATTTGATAGTTGTAGACACCATGTGCACTCTTCCTCAATATCTTATTCAACTTGTATTTTCTCAGAATAAGGACATTCTCCTTTAGCACCACAATGACATTATCACTCTTGGGAATATTAACATTATAATTCCACACCATCACTTAATATCCAGTTCATAATCAACATTTCTTAATTGTTCTAAAATGTCTTTTATAGCTCTTTCTTTAGTCTTTGAAGCAGCGTCCAATTAAGGTGCATATATTGCATTTAATATCTCTTTTGTCTCTTTAATCTAGAGCAGTTGTCCCACTTTTCCCCACAACATTGATTTTTTTTTTTTTTTTTTTTTTAATTATTTTTTTTATTTTGGTATATTATGGGGGTACAGATTTTAAGGTTTCAATAAATGCCCATTTCCCCCCCTCCCCCCAAAAGTCTGAGTCTCCATCATGACCATCCCCCAGATGGTGCACATCTCACTCACTATGTATGTATATACCCGCCCCCCTCCCCCCTCCCACCTGCCCAATACCCTATTACTGTAGCACCTATGTGTCCACTTAGGTGCTACTCAGTTAATACCAGTTTGCTGGAGAATATATCTGGTGCTTGTTTTTCCATTCTTGGGATACTTCACTTAGTAGTATGGGTTCCAGCTCTAACCAGGAAAATATAAGATGTGCTATATCACCATTGTTTCTTAGAGCTGAATAGTACTCCATGGTGTACATATACCACATTTTATTAATCCATTCTTTGATTGATGGGCACTTGGGCTGTTTCCACAGCCTTGCAATTATGAATTGTGCTGCTATAAACATTCGAGTGCAGGTGTCTTTTTTGTAGAGTGTCACTGGATCATTTGGGTAGATGCCCAGCAATGGGATTGCTGGATCAAATGGTAGATTCACTTGTATCGCTTTAAGGTATCTCCATATTGCTTTCCACAGAGGTTGAACTAGTTTGCAGTCCCACCAGCAGTGTAGGAGTGTTCCTCTCTCTCCGCAACCACGCCAGCATTTATTGTTTGGAGATTTTTTGATAAAGGCCATTCTCACTGGGGTTAAGTGATATCTCATTGTGGTTTTGATTTGCATTTCCCTGATGATTAGAGATGTTGAGCATTTCTTCATATGTTTGTTGGCCATTCTTCTGTCTTCTTTAGAAAAATTTCTGTTCAAGTCCTTTGCCCACTTTTTAATGGGGTTATTTGATTTTTTCTTCCTAATTTTCGTGAGTTCTAAGTATATTCTAGTTATCAGTCCCTTATCGGATGCATAGGATGCAAAAATTTTCTCCCATTCTGTAGGTTGTCTGTTTACTTTCATGACTATTTCTTTGGCTGTGCAGAAGCTTTGTAGTTTGATCATGTCCCATTTATTTATTTTTGTTGCTGCTGTGATTGCCTTTGGGGTCTTCTTCATAAACTCTTTGCCCAGGCCGATGTCTAGGAGAGTGTTTCCAACTTTTTCCTCTAGAGTTCTAATAGTTTCATATCTTAGGTTTAAGTCTGTTATCCAGCGTGAGTTGGTTTTTGTGAGAGGTGAAAGGTGTGGGTCCTGTTTTAGCCTTCTACAGGTGGCTATCCAGTTTTCCCAGCACCATTTATTGAAGAGGGATTCTTTTCCCCAGCGTATGTTTTTGTCTGCTTTGTCAAAGATGAGATGGCTATATGAGGATGGTTTTATATCAGGATTCTCACATCTGTTCCACTGGTCAATATTCCTGTTTTTGTGCCAATACCATATTGTTTTAATTACTACAGCTTTGTAGTATAGTTTGATATCTGGCATATTAATGCCTCCCATTTTGTTTTTGTTGCCTAGAATTGCTCTTGATATCCGGGGTCTTCTTTGGTTCCATACGAAGCGTAAAATTATTTTTTCTATATCTGTGAAGAATGCTGATGGGATTTTAATAGGTATTGCATTGAATCTGTAGATCAGTTTGGGTAGTATAGACATTTTGATGATATTGAGTCTGCCGATCCACGAGCATGGTATGGATTTCCATCTGTTTACATCCTCTGCTATTTCCTTCCTCAGTGTTTCATAGTTCTCCCTGTAGAGGTCTTTTACCTCTTTGGTTTTTTAAAAGAATACAGACTAGTTTTCTCGCAGAATGTTCTGACTTCTAAATTTGTCTAATTAAAACCCATTTCTCTGACTCAACCTCACATTTCTTACTGCCCCATGGGTTTTGAGAGTTGCTACCATGTTGATATATTTTGCGCTAACACCTTGAATCCTTCTTCTAGCCTGCAGGAAAACCATGAATGTTTAATATTGTTATTAACATTTTGATATTCATTGTATTAGGGGAATAATGCCCCAAGAAGGAAAGTCAGCATTGGAGATGTTGCTGAGCAGAGCTTTGTGTTCTTTCCAACAAAAGAATTGAAACCCAGGAGAGAGTCCCACCTGCTGAGCATAATGGAAATGCCACTCTGGGGAAGGGAGAATGGGTCACAGTCATCTCTAGAGGGCCTGTATGGGTTAAAGAGTCCACTCTTTAACCCAACCATTTTTCAAAAGATCCAAAGATGGATCTTTTGAAAAATGGTTCCTGCATCACTCACCCGCCCGGCAGCACAGTCCTATTTTGCAGTGTCTTGGCTGACGAACGCAGAGTTTGTCCCAGGCAAAGATGAGCTAGTTTGCCAAGGATTCTAGCTGAATCCCTTGTGGGCCTTTCATAGTTTCCAGACCACACGGAAGCCAAGATCCTTGCAGAAGAAGCTAAGAAAATTGGTCTGGCTAGATGTAAATTCAATAAGTTTTCTTTTTGTCTCTTCCCCATAGACTAGCAATGTCCAACAAAACTTTCTGTAATGATGGAAATGTTCCTTTTCGTTTGTCGTGCTGTGCAATATGAATCCACTAGCCACATGTGACTATTGAACATTTGAAATGGTCTAGTGTGACTGGGGAACTGAGTTTTAGACTTAATTTAATTTTAATTAATTTAAATATAAATATAAATAGACATGTGTGGCTCGTGGCTACTATATTGAACAGCACTGCTGTCTACAGTGTTAGCACTTAAATCTAATTTCTAAGATTTGGAGATGGGAGGCTACTTTGACTAATTCCATTTTCTTTCTCCTCCCCATCCTTTTTGGTACTATGAAGGAACATCCATTATTTTCAACTCTTCAGGCTCTAATTTCCATTCCTAGAATAGCTACAGGATATCTAGGAGCCAGCAGAGGGGTCAGCCATGCTGCAGCTTATGCCAAAGAATGAAGCTTGCTGCCATAAGTGTTGTAGCAGGAGCTCTTGCTTTGCTATCTCAACCCTTCATCTTTCCATCTGACGACCTGCTCTGAATCTTTACCACCTTTGCAGGTGAGCTGAGTCCCAGGAAGCACGGCTCACAGGAACTCTGCTTCAGAGTTGACAGAGATTTAATTTGCATGACCATATTTCTCTGAGAGGAGTTTAGCAGCACTGGCTTCATCTTAATAAGCTGTGGTTTGCAACCCAGTTGCTGGATAGGACACAAGCCATATCAGAACAGAATAGCAATAAAAATGACTACAAGATGGCAAGGACAGCGGCAGTGACATTTTATTGTGTGTGTAAAGTGCTTGGCACTTGTATTAAGTATTCTACATATATTTAACCTTTATAACAACCCATATCATATGTATTATGACTTCTTATATTATAGATGAGGAAATTTGATGTTCAGACAGGTATATAACTTGCCCAAGAGCACATAACAAGGCAACAAGGGGGCCAGAAACCAAAATACAATCTGCCTGATTTCATAGCTTTTTCTAGGGTTTCTGACTGGGACAGTAATTTTATGTCTTGGATCTAGCCTATCTCAGTCTCTCTCCATCTCTTTCTCTGCCTTTCTTTTTTTTTTTTTTTTCTTTTTCTCTCTGTACACACATATACTCAGAGAAGCACACAGACCTGCTCACATTTATAAATTTTCCAGGCATCTGAAATATATTCTTTCAATTTCCAAACTTAAATGGAAAATAATTTAGCTTGACAAAGTTGCTAGATATTATACTTGCCCTGCCCTACTGAAAAATTAATCTTCTCTTGATGTACTTAAATTATTATAGAATTGTAATGTGATATACACAAGTTCTAGTGAGGCAAGTAGAACAGTTTACGATACATGAACCAACTTCAGATTACTACTATGCTTTTTTTTGTGGTAAACTATATATAACATTAAATTTACTATTTTTGCAACTTTTAAGTTTGCTGACATTACTCAAATCACTAAGCTTTTAGGGCCAATGCACTTGTTCACCAGCAGTAGAGGTGGAAGATGAATTTGTGTGTGTGTGTGTGTGTGTGTGTGTTTGTGTGTTGCAGGAGGCAGATATGGGATGTACAAGGCAAGGGCAAAATGAAATTAAAGATCCTTCATGGATTTAATTACTATTTTTCAAAGTGGGGGGATAGTTACCAGCTACATACTTAAGACTACTCCTTCCCCCCAAAAAAGGTAAGTTCTAAATATTAATGCAATTGATCTTATGGAGACAGAGAGTAAAATAATGGTTATCAGAGGCTGGGAAGAGTAGTAGGCAGGCAGGTACAGTGGGGATGGCTAATGGGTATAAAAATATAGTTAGATAGAATGAACGATATTTGATAACACAGCAAAGTGACAATAATCAACAGTAAATTATAGTATATTTTAAAATAACTAAGAGAGTGGACTTGGGATGTTCCTAACACAAAGAAATGATAAATGCTTGGGGTGATAGATATCCGGATTACCCTGATTCGTTTATTAAACATTGTATATGTGTATCAAAATATCACATTACTCTATAAATATATGCAACTATTATGTACCCATGATAATTTAAAATAATTTTAAAAATGGCAAGTTCTATAGTGTCAGAGTAGAAACCCCAAAAATTTAGGAGCCATATCATATTCATTAATGGAGGAAGTCAAGATTAGATTATCACATTCATCAGATTTCTTTTCTACCTCACTGTTGATGGGGAACTGGATTTTCGAGACCTCTGTGCGCACTCAAGTATCAACAGGTGGAATCAACTGCGTTCTACTTCAACTCAGAGACTCACTGATTCGTTTCAATATTCTCTGAATTTTGTCTCCTCCCCTTCTCTTGAGGAATGTAGAAGGTTAAAACAGACCTCATCCCTAAGGTAAGAAGCTGAAATCATAAATTTTTGATTTGATACATTATTGAATATTTTAGGTTCTGATGTGCTTTCAGTGAAAACAAGGTTTCTTAATGTAATTTAGGGATATATGAAATTCTCATTATCACATGAGAAATGTTGATCCCTTTGAGTTATGCAGGGAAGACTAAATATCTAATTATTTTAACCTAATCATTGTCATTCCTTTTCATCTCCCAACACCCTCATCATTTCTTATTGTTTTTTTTTTCTCCTACCCCAATCGGCTCTTTTAAAAAGCAATCCTTTTGAGTTCAGCAGGGATAAGAGAGGATTAAAGATAAGAAATAACAGAAGTCTCTGCACTTCATGGGGATTACAAGTAGAATTAACATGGTTATATAAAATGAAGCCACAGCTCAGGGGTTGGAAATGACAAGGTTATTTATTCTCCCAAATTCTGAGCACTGGTTAAATTGTTATTAATCACAGTGAAATCATGGCTGAGGCCAGGAAACTTCATTTGCAGCTGGCAAAGTACTAGGTTTTTGAGTCTCTATAGTAGCATTCTTTTTAAAAACAATGTCTAAACATGGAAAGAATCTAGCATTTGAAAATCGTCTAAAATGAGGCTATAAAAGTATCAGTCTTTTTCCCCAACCCCAGTAGCATACCTTAGAGATAAATACCTTCTTACTATTTTCTTTCTTCATCCCTTTGACAGTTCCCATTAGAATTTTAAATGGTTTTATTTCTGCTTCTACTTTTTCCATTATCAATTTTAGACTCCACTAATCTACTCTATGCAATGAAAGATGAGGATTTTAGAAACATTTGTATTATACTGTGTCTTATCTTCCTAACTGTAAACTTATTAAATTATTATTTTAGTTCTTTTAGTAATTTCATGTGTATCTGTAAAAGATATATATTCATGTTTACATTTCTTTTTTTTTTATTTCGGCATATTATGGGGTAACAGATTTTAAGGTTTCAATAAATGCCCATTTCCCCCTCTCCCCCCAAAAGTCTGAGTCTCCATCATGACCATCCCCCAGATGGTGCACATCTCACTCATTATGTATGTATATACCTGCCCCCCTCCCCCCTCCCACCTGCCCAATACCCTACTACTGTAGTACCTATGTGTCCACTTAGGTGCTACTCAGTTAATACCAGTTTGCTGGAGAATATATCTGGTGCTTGTTTTTCCATTCTTGGGATACTTCACTTATTAGTATGGGTTCCAGCTCTAACCAGGAAAATATAAGATGTGCTATATCACCATTGTTTCTTAGAGCTGAATAGTACTCCATGGTATACATATACCACATTTTATTAATCCATTCTTGGATTGATGGGCACTTGGGCTGTTTCCACAGCCTTGCAATTATGAATTGTGCTGCTATAAACATTCGAGTGCAGGTGTCTTTTTTGTAGAGTGTCATTGGATCATTTGGGTAGATGCCCAGCAGTGGGATTGCTGGATCAAATGGTAGATTCACTTGTATCGCTTTAAGGTATCTCCATATTGCTTTCCACAGAGGTTGAACTAGTTTGCAGTCCCACCAGCAGTGTAGGAGTGTTCCTCTCTCTCCGCAACCACGCCAGCATTTATTGTTTGGAGATTTTTTGATAAAGGCCATTCTCACTGGGGTTAAGTGATATCTCATTGTGGTTTTGATTTGCATTTCCCTGATGATTAGAGATGTTGAGCATTTTTTCATATGTTTGTTGGCCATTCTTCTGTCTTCTTTAGAAAAGTTTCTGTTCAAGTCCTTTGCCCACTTTTTAATGGGGTTATTTGATTTTTTCTTCCTGATTTTCGTGAGTTCTAAGTATATTCTAGTTATCAGTCCCTTATCAGATGCATGGGATGCAAAAATTTTCTCCCATTCTGTAGGTTGTCTGTTTACTTACATGACTATATCTTTGGCTATGCAGAAGCTTTGTAGTTTGATCATATCCCATTTATTTTTTTTTGTTGCTGCTGTAATTGCCTTTGGGGACTTCTTCATAAACTCTTTGCCCAGGCCGATGTCTAAGAGAGTGTTTCCAACTTTTTCCTCTAGAGTTCTAATAGTTTCATACCTTAGGTTTAAGTCTGTTATCCAGCGTGAGTTGGTTTTTGTGAGAGGTGAAAGGTGTGGGTCCTGTTTTAGCCTTCTACAGGTGGCTATCCAGTTTTCCCAGCACCATTTATTGAAGAGGGATTCTTTTCCCCAGCGTATGTTTTTGTCTGCTTTGTCAAAGATTAGATGGCTATATGAGTATGGTTTTATATCAGGATTCTCACATCTGTTCCACTGGTCAATATTCCTGTTTTTGTGCCAATACCATATTGTTTTAATTACTACAGCTTTGTAGTATAGTTTGATATCTGGCATATTAATGCCTCCCATTTTGTTTTTGTTGCCTAGAATTACTCTTGATATTCCGGGTCTTCTTTGGTTCCATACGAAGCGTAAAATTATTTTTTCTATATCTGTGAAGAATGCTGATGGGATTTTAATAGGTATTGCATTGAATCTGTAGATCAGTTTGGGTAGTATAGACATTTTGATGATATTGAGTCTGCCGATCCACGAGCATGGTATGGATTTCCGTCTGTTTACATCCTCTGCTATTTCCTTCCTCAGTGTTTCATAGTTCTCCCTGTAGAGGTCTTTTACCTCCTTGGTTAAGTATATTCCTAGGTACTTTAATTTCTTTGTTGCTATTGTGAAGGGAATTGAGTCTTTGATTTGGTTCTCAATTAGATTGTTGTTGGCGTATATGAATGCCTCTGATTTCTGTGTATTAATTTTGTATCCTGAGACTTTACTAAATTCATTGATCAGTTCCAGGAGTTTCTTGGTTGAATCTTTGGGGTTTTCTAGATACAATATCATATCATCACAAACAGTGAAAGTTTGATCTCTTCTGCCCCAATTTGGATACCTTTGATTCCATTTTCCTGTCTGATTGCTGTAGCCAAGACTTCCAGCACTATGTTGAACAGAAGTGGAGATAGTGGGCAGCCTTGTCTGGTTTCAGTTCTAAGTGGGAATGATTTCAATTTTTCCCCATTCAGTATGATGTTGGCTATGGGTCTGTCATATATGGCTTGTATCATTTTTAGGTATGTCCCTTCTATGCCTATTTTCTTAAGTGTTCGTATCATGAAAGGGTGTTGAATTTTGTCAAAAGCTTTTTCTGCATCTATTGAAAGAATCATGTGGTCTTTGTTTTTGCTTCTGTTTATGTGGTGAATTGCATTTATAGATTTACGTATGTTGAACCATCCCTGCATCCCTAGGATGAAGCCCACTTGGTCGTGGTGGATTATTTTTTTTGATAAGTGTCTGGATTCGGTTAGCTAAGATTTTGTTGAAAATTTTTGCATCTATATTCATTAGGGATATTGGTCTGTAGTTTTCTTTTTTTGTTGCATCCTTTCCTGGTTTTGGTATCAGAGTAATGTTCGCTTCATAAAAGGTGTCATGGAGGTGTCCGTTCTTCTCGATGTTGTGGAATAGTTTCTGCAAGATAGGTACTAGTTCTTCTTTGTAAGTGTGGTAAAATTCAGGTGTGAAGCCATCTGGACCGGGACTTTTCTTTTTAGGGAGATTTTTAATTGCTATTTCTATTTTAGCTGTTGAGATTGGTCTGTTCAGGGAGTCTATTTCTTCCTGGTTGAGCCTGGGGAGGCTGTGTGTTTCTAGAAATTTGTCCATTTCCTCCACATTTTCCAGTTTGTGTGCATAAAGATTTTTGTAGTATTCATAAATTGTATCTTGTATCTCTTTGGGGTCAGTTGTGATATCTCCTTTTTTATTCCTGATGGAGCTTATTAGGGATTTCTCTTTTCTGCTTTTCGTTAGCTTAGCCAATGGTGTGTCAATTTTGTTTATTTTTTCAAAGAACCAACTTTTTGTTTTATTATCTCCTGAATAGCTTCCCTGTTTTCAATTTCATTTAGTTCTGATTTGATCTTGTTGATTTCACTTCTTCTACTGGGTCTGAGGTTGGTCTGTTCTTCTTTTTCCAGCTCTTTGAGTCGTTTCATTAGATTGTCTATTTGTGATCATCTTGATTTTTGGTTATAGGCATTTATGGAGATAAACTTTCCTCTCAGAACTGCTTTACCTGTGTCCCAGAGGAGTTGATAACTTGTCTGTCCATTGTCGTTTTCTTCATAGAATTTTTTTATTTCTGTCTTGATTTCTTCATTTATGAAGTAATCATTTAGTAGGAGGTTGTTTAATTTCCACGTTTTTGTATAGAAATGTGAGTTTCTGTTAGGGTTGATTTCTAGGTTTATTCCACTGTGATCTGAGAAGGTACATGGTATGATTTCTATTTTTTTAAATTTCTTGAGATTTTCTTTGTGTCCTAGGATATGGTCAATCTTAGAGAATGTCCCGTGAGCTGATGAGAAGAACGTATATTCAGTGGATTTTGGGTAGAATGGTCTGTAAATGTCAGTCAGACCCAATTGTTCTAGAGTTTTGTTTAAGTCCATTATTTCTTTATTAATTTTCTGTTTGGAAGATCTGTTTCGTGCCATCAGTGGGGTGTTGAAATCTCCGGCAATTATGGAGTTGCTATTAATCCATTTGTTTAGCTCCAGTAAGGTTTGCTTTATGAATCTGGGTGCACCTAAGTTGGGTGCATATATATTTAAACTTGTTATCTCTTCTTGTTGAACTGTGCCCTTCACCATTATCTAATGACCCTCTTTGTCTTTCACTACTTTTGTTGGTTTAAAAACTAAATCGTCTGAAATTAGAACTCCCACACCAGCCTTCTTTTGGCTTCTATTTGCTTGGTATATTGATCTCCATCCTTTTATTTTTAGTCTATATGCATCCTTGTAGGTTAGATGTGTTTCCTGAAGACAGCATATACTTGGCCTGTATTTTCTTATCCATTCAGCCAGCCTATGTCTCTTGAGTGGAGAGTTTAAGCCATTCACATTTATTGAGAGAACTGATAGGTAAGATAGATTACTGTTCATTCTGTTGGGTTGGATGTTGTTGCTATGATTTCTGTCTTGAGCCATTGTAATATCTGGCTTTTAATATCTTTGGGTTTTGGTTGTTTTTATATTCGTGGGTTATTATTATGATGTTCCGTGCATAACGCTGTTTTAAGTACTTCCTGTAGGGCTGGTCTTGTCTCGGTGAATTCTCTGAGCCATTGCTTGTCTGAGAATGTTTTTATTTTTCCTTCATATACGAAGCTTAGTTTTGCAGGGAATAATATTCTAGGCTGGGCATTGTTTTGTTTCAAAAGAGTGAGAATGGGCCCCCAGTGTCTCCTTGCTTGTAAAGTCTCATTAGAGAAGTCTGATGTTATTCGAATTGGCTTTCCCTTGTATGTTATTTGCTTCTTTTGTCTTACAGCTCTTAGAAGGGCCTCTTTAGTTGATACTTTGGTCAGTCTGATGACTGCATGTTGTGATGTCTTTCTGTTTGCATTGAATCTCCCAGGGGTCCTCTGAGCTTCTTGAACTTGTATATCAAGATTTTGAGTAAGGCCTGGGAAATTTTCCTCTATTATATCTTCAAACAGCTTGTCCAACCCTTGAGTGTTGTCTTCTTCCCCTTCTTGTAACCCTATGACCCTCACATTAGGTTTCTTCACATAATCCCACAGCTCTTGTAGGCTTTGCTCTTTTCTCTTGTTTCTCTGCTCTATTTCTGTGACTGATTTATTTAAATCGAGGGAGTTATCTTCAAGCTCTGAGATTCTTTCTTCTGTTTGATCTACCCTGTTCTTGAGACTTTCCACTGTATTTTGTACTTCCTTGAATTGATTCTTCATTTCCAGGAGTTCGGTTAAACTTTTCTTCATTGTGTCTATTTCTTTTTCCAGGTCCTGGAGGCTTTTTGTGGTTTCTTTTTGTTGGTTATTGAGTTGTTGTTTCAGCTTGGTGAGTGTTCTTATGATCCACATACGAAATTCCTCTTCTGTCATATTGGTTGCTTGATTTTGGTTGGTGTCCGTTTCTAGGGGTTGGTGCTCCTCTTTGGGGGTGTGTTTTCCGTTTGGTTCTTCATATTTCCTGAGTTCTTTCACTGATTTCTTCTCATGTCAATCAGTTGTTGTTTCTTTCCTTTAGGTTATTGTTTGGGTATTCACACACCTTGTTTATTTCTGAGGCGTTAGGTGGTGTCTGTGGGTGAAATTGGACCACTCCCTGTATATTGAGTCAGTAGGTGCCGTGGAAAGGCTGTGCAAGATGCCATCCCTGTCAGTAGGTGGCGTTTGCTTGGAGGAACAGGCTATGCTGTTGATTTTGTGTCCTGTTATCAGCTCCTGTTCTGGGCGGAGCTGGGTTGGGGAAGCCTGCCCTCAGGCTGTCAGCAGGGGTCAAAGTTCTGTTCTCTGCTTCCAGGGAAAGCTGTCAGGGCGGGGCTGGAATGGTCCTACTCAGCCAGAAAGTCTGTGTGTGGGGGTGGGGCTGTCTGAGACCCGCAGTCTGGAGCAGGCCTGGCTTCTTTCCACCCTCCCCAATTCCGCAGCTACTCCTGGGCCTCTGCCAGCAGGCCAGACCACAATCCACCAGGCCTCCCCGGACTGTGATGCCGGCGGGGAGGTTCCCTGCACAGGAACGCCACCTGGGTTGGGTGCACGGCCTCCTCCTGGGAGGAGGGTTGCCCTCTAGGATGAAGATCCGCCCCTGGAGGCACACAGCCCTCAGTAGGCTGTTCATGTATAACCCTTCTGTGCCCCGGGCAATGCTAGCCTTCGGTGCAAGGGATCTGGTCTGCAGGTCCGACCTCTGGGTCTCAGAGTTCAAACTGTATCCCTACCAGGGAGAGGATTTTCGGTCCCAATTCACCCACAGGGAGCCCAAGCTGGGTCTATGTCTCTCAGCCTCTGAGTCGGCACCGTTCTCCTGGGAACACTGTGCCAGCAGCACCTGGGAGGGCGGGCCTGCAGGGAGCTCACAGTCTGAGTTCCCCTGAGTCAGGTGTAGGGTCCCAAACGGGAGGGTCCCGTTCCCTGGAGGTGCCTCTGGCTGGTGGCTGTATTGTCTCTCTGGGCAGCCGCGGGTAGGGTGGGCGGAGGGGAGGAGGAGGCAATATGGCACCTGCCACGCGGCTCAGGTCTGTGCACACGGAGGTGCCCGGAGGAAGTTGGGAACCTGGTGCCACGTCTGCTACAGGCTCACTGCTGGCTGGCGGTGGCCGTCTCTGGGCTGATGTCCGCAGGTCTCTCCACCCGCTGGGGAGCCCACCAGCAGTCCCGAATGCAGGGGAGGGGAAACAGCAAATCCACTTACCCTTGCCGCTGGTCTCTGGGCTGCTCCGGTGGTCTCAGCCTCCAGTTCTCCTCCGCAGCCTCTTCCCGTGGAGTCTCCCGGGGTTTCAGGTACCCCTCCTTCTGGCCCTCGTCTGCTGTATGCTCGTCTTCTTGCTTCTTTCCTCTAATTTCTGCTAGAATCTGTCTTTTCTGCAGAGACACTCTGTCTGGCGGTGTTATTCGTCCGCCATCTTGCTCCACCCCCCATACATTTCTTGATTTAACAACTTCAAAGAATATATTAGAAAGTAGAATAAATTTATAATTGTTTCTACTTCTTTTCATCCCTTTACTTACTGACTTTCCTTGTTGATTTGTTTTTATTTAACTTTTATATTGTCAAAGATTATAGCATGTATATTATTCTCCTCATATCTGTAATATTATTTTTTTGTTTTGTCTATAGGTTCATTTTCAAAATTGAAATTCCCCCAAATAGTATTTACAGAGTCATGATTATGTGACTATTACTCATTTTGAAATAAGTAGAGGGATTCGTCCCTAAAGGAGGACTTTTAATTCTATGTTATTAAATCCTTATGCTTCCACTCCCAAAACACTTGAGTCTCAAGACCCAACAGATTGTGATGTCTTTTCTTTTTTTTTTTAGTTTTTAGGTAATATCTAATGCTGATGTTTCTTGTAGCTCACATTATCTTATTCTTTTTCCTTTTTTCTCCTGGAGTAGGTCTTTGAGGGTTTTTAAAAAGACATGGATTATCTGACTCTCACATTTCATGAGAGCTTGCATGCCTGAAAAGTATTTTGTCCAACAATTGTTTAATGGTTTGCCTGGGTATATGATTCAAGACCTGAAAAACAGAAATGTGAAAAAAAATTCTACATCATCTTTTAGCATTCATTGTTCCTTATTTTTATTCTTATTTTTTTTAATTTAATTTTAATTGACTTAGGGGGTACAAATGGCTTTTTGTTACATGGATGAATTGCATAGTGTAGAAGTCTAGGCTTTTAGTGACCCATCACCTGAATACTATATTTGTACTTAATAGATAATTTTTCATTTCCAGTGCCATTTTATTCTCCCCCATTCTGAGCCTCCGATGTCCATTATGTAAGTCTGTAAGACCATGCATATCCACCGCTTAGTTCCCACTTATAAGCGAGAACATGCAGTGTTTGCTTTGCTGTTCCTGAGTTACCTCACTTAAAATGATGGTCTCCACATCTATCCAAGATTCAAAAGACTTATTGCAGTTTTTCATGGGTAAGTAGTATGCCACCGTGTATATATGTGTACACACACACACACACACATACATTTTCTTTATTTACTCATCAGTTGATGGGCACTTAGGTTGATTTCATAGCTTTGCAATTGTGAATTGTGCTGTGATAAACATTTGGGTGCAAGTGTATTTTTTATAAATGACTTCTTTTCCTTTGGGTAGATAGCCATTAGTGGGACTGCTAGATCGAATGGCAGGTCTACTTTCAGTTCTTTGAGGAATCTCCACACTTTTTATGAATGTAGAAGGACTCCTGACAGATCAGGAGCTGGTGGACTGCCACAGATGTGAGAGGAGGAAAAGTAAACACTGCCACCTACCCTTTCCACTGGACTCCAAATCCCTGAGGTATAGGCTTCTGCCAAAATTTTGCTCCTTCTTGTTCTGCTCCATAGCTTCTTCCCATGGGACCTCCAATAAGGGTGAGTTCTGGCACCTTTCCCTTATTGTTCCACCTCGGCTATGCTTTTTCACTTGAATATTTTTCTTCTTTTGGGGACAATCTGTTGACCAATGTCTCTAGTCAGCCATTTTGTCTATCATTGTTTTAGAGCCAGCATCCATTGTTTCTGATGAGAAATATAATGTTAATTTGAGTTTCACCAACTCTGGAAGCTTTTATAATTTTCTCTTTCTTCTAGGACTTCTGAAATTGCCTGAGTTGTTCAAATGTGAAGATATTTTTTTTCCCCACTGATTTTGCTAGTCAGTCTGATTTTGAGTCAATCTGGAAATACATTATTTTTGAAATACAAGGAAATTTTCTTCTTTCTTGGTCTTTTTTTAAAATTAATTATTTTTATTTCAGTGTATTAGGGGGTACAAACGTTTAGGTTATGTATATTGCCTTTGGCCCACCTGAGTCAGAGCTTCAAGCACGTCCATCCCCCACTCGGTGCAGTATATCTGTATATACCCCATTATGTCTGTATATACCCATCCCCTTCTCCCCCCTCCCACCTGTCCGACACCCAATGAATATTGTTACTATATGTGCACTTAAGTGTTGATCAGTTAATACCAATTTGATGATGAGTACATGTGGTGCTCATTTTTTCATTCCTGGGATACTTCACTTAGTAGAATGGGTTCCAGCTCTATGCAGGATAACAGACCTTCCTTGGTCTTGGTATTCAATTCTATTACTCAGTCCAACTACTAAACTTTGATTTATTTTTTTTTACAAAAACAATTTATTTTTCTGAAAGTTTTCTCTTTTTTGTTTGTTTTTATTTCCCCAGAGATCTATTCTAGTTTTGGAAGAAGCAGGTCTTTTTTCTTTTTTTTTTTTTCTTTCTGGAAATCACTTATTAGAATAACTATTTATATTCTAATGATATTATATTCTGATTATACTTATTAGAATAATTTAGAAGTTCTCTTCCTTGATCAACTCTAATTTCTCTGGGGCCTGGTATGTTTTTGTTTTCCATTTTGGGCTTTCTTTGTCATGCTATTAAGTTTTCTTCTGATATCTCAAGATCCTTTTCATCATCCATTGAATTCAGTTTTATGATGATTATGACAGATACTTTTGTGCCTATGCCATGTCCTGTGGCCCCTTTGGGATTTGGCTGCAGCTCTGGTAGGCAGGTCCCTGCACTGCAATGACCTATCTCAATTGCTTGCCGCTTCTCTCTACTGTTCTGCCTCCCAGGTTTTGAAACTTGCAGGAGCTTACCCAGTCCATGCCTGGACATCATGGAAACATGGGTTGGACAATGCCTTCAGACCAACCCCTATCCATGGTGGGAGTGGAGGGTCAGTGAATAAATGCCTACACCTCCTGTCTTTCAGGGGGACAATTCTGTGTCATGTTCTATATAGTTTCTAAGAGGTTCCCAGCAGGATAGAGTCTTACTTGCCTAAAATGGCAACCCTCTAATAATGCATACGTTATTGAATTTTCTTATTTCTGTCTTGTGCCACTCTGGCTGTTCTTTACACCTCCTTCCTGAGATCACCTCCCATATAAACTACCTGCACCCATGTTCCTGTCTCAAGTTGATTTTGTGAGCATCTAAACAAAAACAGGGTGATTAATACACGGAGGAGGCTTAGAACAAGGAGTTTCACTGGAATTATGTAAATTTCCCTCTCCAACAATCATTTTCTTTGGATGGGAGAACTGACTTTGATTTCTGAAATGCCATGCGTGTTTTAACAAGCAACTTTCCTACAGAGTACCTAAACAGAGAGCAGACCATGTGGCTGGGCAATCACAATGGCCAAGACAAAGAGCTCCTTACTCTGGTGGTGGGGAATTTTGGTGTTTTTGACTCTGGGAGAGGGTTTTCTTTTTATTCCGCCTTGATTGTCTGACATGTTAAGTCCAGAGTTGTTACTATCTTGCTGTGCTTTTCTCATGGGCTCTGGGAGTCATGCAGATTGCCTACTTTCTTTATAGAGGAGTTAATCCTGGTGCTATAGGCTTCTGTTCATTGCACATGCTCTTTAAACATGGAGTGGGAGGCGGATGAGACCATTGCCCTTCTGTCTGAGCTGCTAATTCATTATCATGATGAGGTAGTTCAGGTATATTTTCCCTTTGGTATAAGTTGACTTTGCTTGAAGCTTCTTTGAGGCTCCATTTTGAAAGGTGTCTCTTACTTATAGTGTTTTAAATTGTGGTTTTTATCTCTTTAGTTTGCCCTGTTGATACTTTTTATATATTTTCTATCTGCTAGAATTTTCTCTAATTTTCTGTTCCATGGATGGCACCCTTTCTTCTTTTTCAGCTTTGCTGTATGTATATTTTTCCCACTGAAATAGACCATGTAATGAATAAACATGCATATGCTGGGTCTATCATCTTATTTTAGATGATGAAATTGAAACTGACTTAAGTTACTTGTCTGGTCACAGAGACGTGGAACTTCAGAATCTAGAGTTAAAACTCACTTCTTCTGACTCTAAATCTTATACCCTTCTGTTTCATAATTTTACCCAGAGCTCTGAGTAAAGTTGAGGCAAACTTGATGTAGAAAGGTAGTTATATTTGGAAAGAAGCCATATGGAATCAATTGGAACTATTGCATAGAAAGAAAATTATAGCGATAACAAAACAAGAGATCTAATAGCAACGGTCCCAGGGTAATGGATGGATTGCCCCACAATCTTGCTTCTTCTTTTAAATGCAACCCTTATTTGTAGGAGACATGATGAATGTATTAGGCCTTGGTGGCAGCTAAAATTTAAAAACCTCTGGGTCGTGTGAGTTGACTAAGACAACATTGTGGTACTACTGTTAGAGAATCATGAAATCAGGAAAGCTTCAACCTTTCCTAATCTAATTGACTATGGAGATTTGGGCAAATCATGGCTCTGAGCCAGATTTAATTTTTTTTTTATTTGTAACACAAGGAGAGAATCAATGGATATAATGTTCTCCAGTTCAAAATGTAAGCAAACATAGGGAAACATGGCAATTTAATTAATTGACAAGGTTCTTAATAAAGATCTGACACTAGGCCTGATCCTTGTAGCTTATGACATTTGGATATGCATCTTGGCCCAGTAGACTAGGTATATGGCTTATGTTGAGTCCCAGACTAGATTCCAATTAAGGTCTGGTCTTCATCATTGCTAACCTGGGAAGAGCAGGTGCACACTGAACAGTCCTCAGCTAGCTAGTTTGAATTATTCCTAGGCAGATGCTCCTAGTTCCAGAGCACCAGGCATTTTTACTAAGCACAGGTCTAGCCATTCTAGTAGCTGCTGATTCACTTCCCTTATACTCATCATCCATACTTCTCCATGGCTGTGACTTCCAAAGAGAAGCTATTGCTATACTACACCTAACTAGAGCAACTTTAGCCCCAAGGACATAGCCTTTGTTATCTGCTAAAGATCCTGATCCAAGAGCATCAGGGTAGACCCTGGTGCTCTGGGGAAAATTTCAAGTTGTTGAAGGCCATCCTGATAGTTGGCTTAGAAATGGCTTATTTTTTTTTTTTATTTTCCTGCATAGAACTTCTGACTTTCTATTCATTTGATGACTTCCCAGAATTTCTATTCTGAGGGGCCCCTAGCCAGCTGTATGCTTCAAAGAGAGAGCTGTGGGTCTTGATTTGAATTTGTATATGCATGCCAAGTACCCTGTTACATTTTGTCACAGCAATTGAACTACATTGTCTGGCTCTTGTTGGCCTTACCCTTGGGAGGCTGGACATGTTCCATCTCAGTGTTGGGTTCTTCTGAGAATAGAAAGTACCTCCCAACCCATTTGCGATTGTATTTGTCTCAGCCACAGGCCATGGTAGCTGACAATCTCAGACTTTGTCCCACTTTTTTCTGGTTTCTGGCCAGTTGCATTGAGTCTCATGTAGGACTTTGGACCTGCCTGTGTTCAGCAAAAGAATCCTCATGTCTGTAGACTATTTCAACGGGGAGGATGTGCCTCTGTGAATGCAATTGATGTGTATCTCCTCTGTTCCAAGAACTGGCAGGGCCATGGCTCTCTCAAAGCCATACTAACAAAAGCCTCATCTGCATCTGGAACTTCCATCAGTGAAGAAAGCTGTCACTATCTTTTATGAAGAGTTTGAAAGAAGAAAACTAGAAGAGTTGAAAGTTTGGCTGTCACAACAACAATGAGCAATTACAAGCAGGTTAAGAGCCTTCTTTTTTTTTGTTTCTTACCCACAACTGCTGTTCAAATAACCAAAAATGGGTCCTCCCTGAAACTGATTTAATTCTCAGGAGGACTGAAAAGACATTTAAAGGGCAAGCCAACTTCATAAAATGACATTAAAAGGTTTTAAAATAGTGTTTTGCTTCTAAAGGGTGTTTGTAAATGTCAGAGGTAACATATTGATTACAGTCCTGGCAGTTTTTGCTCAGGGCTTCTTAGCTGTCTTTGGCTTAACTAATGATACTGACTCATGCTCATGGTTTGAAATATCTCAGCCACCTTTGTTTGCTTAAACTTTTCTGACCCACTGGACGTTATCCACATATGAATAGAAGGTACCATTAAATTTGTGGTGTTTGTCATTCTTGTGCTGTTTAACTTATGTAAATTACATAGAGATGAAGTCTTGAAAAATGGCTATAGAAGTTGGTCTACAAACCCTTGAGATGTCCTACAAGTTCTTAGAATGTTGAAAGTTGATTGCTTCATCTGAGGATATGGTTCTGAATGTCTAAATAAGTGAAAAAGCCAACTTGACCAGGAATAATTTGTTTCTTTAAAGTGCCTGGACCCCTTAAGATGGGAATTGTATTTAGGAACCAAGATACAGGTGCTAGGTGTGCTCATTGCTACTGTAGTGTCTTTCTAGACTCAGGAGTCAGCAAACAATGGCCTGTGAATTATATCCTGCCTGTAGTCTGTTTTTCTACAGTCTATGAACTAAAAAATGTTTAAAGGGTTGAGGAAAAATAAGAAAAAGCAAACAAATGAAAAGACCCACAAAGAAATAAATTAAAAAAAACCCAGCAACACTAGAATGGCTAAAAAGAATATGCAACAGATACCATATATTATTATATCTGCAAAGCCTAAAGTATTTACCATGCATCCCTTCTTAGAAAAATATTTATCCATCTCTTTCTAGGCTTTTTCAGTATACAGAGCTACACAATATACTTTATAAATAATATTGAGTTTATAATAATACTTCAAATTCAATTCTAACATTACAACTTTTTCCTGCCCTTACCCCATTCTGTATTTGTATTAATAATTCCCTTCTCCCAAGAATAACCCAGTTCCTAATAACAGCAATATATTTATTTATTTCTCCTTCTATAATGCATCCCAAACAGTTTCAGAAATACTACATCAATATTATAACTAACAAGGAATCTACTAATTCAAGTTCAAGATTTCTTTGCAATTTTTTGTCATTATTTTTAGAACATAACCCACTAGGACTGCATAGACAGGTTACTGTATTCAAAAGTTATTCACTTAATTATTTTTCATTCGTGCATTTATTTATTAGGTTCATTAATTTCTCTTTGAATTCAATTTTAGGGTGCTCCTTTTTTATACTTTTTAATTAATTCTATCTTTGAATATGTAAAATATTTACATGATTCAAAGATTAAACTATATATCAAGCTAAATGTAATCTCTTCTCATAACCATCCTTTCTATCCTTTTACCATATATTTTCATACATAGCTGTTTTTGTTAGCTTTTAGTTTAACCTTCTGTTCTTACTTTTGCAAAGATGATAAGTGACAGTACAAACATATATACAAATATATATACATTATATATATTTCTATAGTTTTGATCAAATTAATATAATAATAAATATATAATATATTAATACATAATTAGCTATGTATATTTGAATATACATGTCTATCTTTTGTATGCCATCTTCTTTCTTAGACAAGATATAACATATTATACATACTCCTTTATACTTAATCTTTTCACTTAAAAATATACTGTGAATACAGAGCTATATTCATTTATAAAGATCTTTCTCATTCATTATGGCTGCAAAGTACTCCACTGTGTGGATGTGCCATAATTTATTCAACCATTCTACTAAGGACAGGGGATTTTTTTGTTTGTTTGTTTCTGATTTTTCACTATTACTGTGAATAATCTTGCATATGTTGTTTCTTATTATGGGGGTGAACTTCAAGGTAAAGTTTTCAGAAGCTGAATAACTATGTCAAAGTGTACCTGCACATGAAGTTTTAGCAGACATTGCCAATTTTTCCTCCATGAGAGTTGTTCCATTTTTAACTACCACCAGCAATGTATGAATATGCCTATTTCTCCACAGTCTCACCAACAGAGGGAGTGGTGCCTATCAATCATTTGAATTTTTGCTGATTTGATGGGTGAGAAATGATATCTCAGTTGAGTTTTCATTTGTGTTTCTTTTTATTATAAGTGGACATATAAGTGTCTTTTTTTATATGTTAAGGACAATTTGTATTTCTTTTTTATGTAATGACTATTTCTGTTTTTTACTTTCTCTCCAACAGATTTTAGGTAAAAGACCTTACTTCTTAATTAATGACATCTATATAAGAAATCTTAATTGAATCTGGCTCCTTGCACTAAAATAAATATGTATTTTAATTATTTGTGGGCACCACAGCTCAGATGAAAACCAGTTTCCATAAAATAAACAAATACTTACTCTAGCAGATAGAGCTTTGGCCCTAAGCCACTCTTCTAAGACTCATAGACATATAAATCAAGAATAATGCAATTGACAGTGATCATAAACTGGGCACATGGCTGCCAAGTGGAGAGTTTATGACAATTGAAAATGAGAAAATGAGAATGATCTCATGACACATGGAAAGAGGGAAACTAGAAATTAGTTGTAAGATGCATCTCAAACCCCTCGTAGAGCAGGGCCAAAGCTGCTAAGATCCTTGATGTTTGGCAGCTGCCCATTTCAATCAGAGATGTCTAACAACCAGGGACGAATGGCTGTATTTAATTCTAGAAAGGCCTTGACTTCACTTCAAATTGCAGTGGAGAAAATACACTTAGACAAAGGACTCACATCCTGGTAAGAGAAAGAATGCTTACAAATCATAGCAAAAAAAGACAAAATACAAAAATACAATATAAAATAGGGAAAACTCACTTCAGAAATAAAAGGGTATCTAAGTGTGTATAAAAACACATAAAAAAATGTTCAACCTCTTTAGTCATGTTAAAGAAAATTGGCACCTGATGCAGCCAAACAGGCAAAGAAGACTTTATTCAAGACTACTGAAGTAAGAGAGAGAGATTAACCTCAGCTCCACTGAAATAAAAGGTAGGAGAGTTTTAAGCACTGGGGTAAGCTAGCGGAAAAGTTATTAGAGGACATGGTTGGGGGGATTGTTCAATATGATTGGGCCATCCCTGTTTGCTAATTGGCACTTGTCAAAGTTAGGTTCCTACCTTCCACAGAGACTGGGAGATACCGGGCCAATCGTTCTTGATGATTATATTTCAGAGAGCTGGTTCCCAGGTCCTTCAAAAGACATTTCTGGGTTGTAAAACTGGCAAGGGACTGGAAGAAGATATACAGCTTACAAAGGCAAAAATGATCCAAAAAAGGGGGTTCTGGGGCCTCTAGTCAGGAAGAAACCTGCCTATAGTTTTATAAAGCTGAGAGTAATATTAGGTCATCTTGGTCATTCTCAAATTATTCACTAATCTCTGGCTTATTATTATTATTATTTCACTTTAAAACTACTGATGAAGTTCTGGAGTTGGTGATAGAAAACTAAGGGAAGTAATACACATCAAAGTGCCCAATACAGTGTCTGCTCTATGTAGGCATGTGTGTTCAATAAAATGAACAAACAGTTGGATAAGAATTGGGTTACTGGTAAATTTTTGCATACAAATCAATAGCAGAATTCAAACTTAGATGAGTAAAGTACCATAAATAAGTGTGTTGGTTAATTCTCCAAATGTCCACCATATAAAGTGTAATTGGAGTATAAAACTAAAAGAAGGTAATGATTTAGTTGGAACTGCTACTTCAGGCCTTGAGAATGCAGCTTTACTAAAGTTATAAATACTAATTGGTGCTATAAATACTATAAATACTAATTGGAAAAGCATACACACAAAAGACATATCCAGGCAGTGACATTTTATCTAATGAAGGATAAGAAAAGATACTTCTACCTTCTTGCTCTTCCCATTCATGTTATCAATTCTAAGGTATAGTTGGGGTCATGTTCAGGATTGTTAAAATATTATTTTAAAACCCACATTCATCTTGAAAGGAGATGGTTTTATCCCTATATTAGTAAGAAAACCATTGTTCAAAACATTCTTTTATTTACTAAAGATCATGTAAGAAGATTAAAGATGTGAACCCCTAAATGTCTCATTCCAAGCCAATGTTCTTTCTTTGCAGACAGCAAAAAATGTCTCCCGTTCTGTTTTGCTGGGGGCATTTGCAAGGAAAATTAGGAAGTGCTCAATACCCACTGTAATGTTATAGCTTAAAATAAAGTGGGAAAATTCAATAAACGCCAACTCCAGCAAGTTATTTGCCTCTAATTTTAGAATGCCTACAATAAAACAACAACAGTTACAACAAAAGTGACTGCTGTCATCACCTTCACTGTTGGAGTGATGGCTCCACATTTGTAAAACAAGGAAATGTGATGATTATTCAAGGACTGTGTTTTTTTAATGCACAAATGGCCTGCCTGCCTGTGATAAAAATGAGCTGACAGCCTTTGGCTGTTTTCTCATAAAATGTGGGTCCAGAATGTCCCTAGTTAACAACAGGCCTCCCTACTTTTAGCCCACATGAATTTTTTTTCCCCCCAGTGTAGGAATAGGAATTATTTAAGACTCAGCAACTTCTACTAATCTTTTGGAATTCTCATACTTCTCCAGCTTTCATTTTTGTGGTATCACATATATACAGAAAAGTGCACAAATCATAGGGGTAAATTTTCACAAATTGTAAAAACATTTACTGCTTGTAAAAACCAGCCAGAACATAAATACAATATTAGAAGCAATTTAAAGGTCTCTCTTAGGCCATTTCTATCATGACCCCTCATCCTCATTGAAGTGAACCACTATCTTGAATTTTTTCACTATAAATTAGTTTGGACTGTTTATGAACTTCATATAAATGGAATCACAGCATATACTCTCTTGTGTCTTGTGTCTTGCTTTATTACATTCAATACTATGTTTAGGTAATTCACTCATATTACTATATTATGTTTTGTTATAGTAATATGCCATTATTTATCTATCCATTCTACAGTTGATAAATATATGCATTGTGTCAAGTTTTCAGCTATTATGAACAGACCTGCTATAAACATATGTATGTTGTTTGGTGTACATATATACACATATGTTTTAGTATTTACTGTCACCAAAAAAGAAGCCAAACTCTGTAAAATAATTTAAAGAGGCTTATTCTGAGTCAAATTTGAGGGCCACAACCTGGAGCCACGCCCAAGTAACCTTGAGCGAGTAAGTGGACTCAGTGTGGTTTGGTTACAGTTTGGGTTTATACATTTCATGGAAACAGGGATTACAGGTAAAGTTATAAATCAATACATGGAAGGCATACATTGGTTTGACCCAGAAAAGGTAAGTCATCTCAAAGTGGGGGCCTACAGGTTATAGATGGGCTTAAAGATTCTTTGAACTGTAATTGGTTAAAAAATGAAGTTTTTGTCTAAAGGCTTGGAATGTTTTTAGGTAAGAAAGAGACAGGTCACCAGACACATTTGTTGTGTAAATTGAGGACTTACAGACATGTCTTGCATAGCCTTAGGCCTGTTAGTGAGTTACAAAGGATGTCTCCAGGAAGGAAGGAGGCATGATGAGGCATGTCTGAATTCCTCCTCATAACAGGTGATTCAGTTTTAGGGTATCCCCTTAGCCAGGAGGGGGTCCATTCACTCACCCTGGGGCAGGGAGAGACTTAAGATTTTATTTTAGTTCACAATATCCAAAAGCGAAATGCTGGACTATAGTACATGCTAATGTTTAGCTTTAGTAGATACTTCCAAACACTTTCCCAAAGTGCTTTTGTCACTTTACACTCTGGCGAATAATTTTCTTGTTGCCTCATAGTCTCATTGGCACTTGACATTTTCAGTCCTTTATTTATTAAAATAAATTTTTACCTTTCTCGTGAAGTAATAATGCAATCTCACTGGAGTTTTAATTTTTCATTTCTTTGATGACTGACAAAAGTGACCTGATATTTCTCTCAGCTTGATTAAATTTCAGACAGTTTTTTTTTTTTTTCCTGTCTGGTGGCTTCAGAAATCCTTTTTCTTAGAGCATTTCTACCTCTTTAAGCTATACATCTTCTTCCTATCTCTTGCCAGTTTTACAACCCAGAAATGTCTTTCTGAAGGTCCTGGGAGCCATCCCTTTGAAATGTAGTCAAGAAGGATGCCTCTGTCTTCAGTGTGTGTAGGAGGGTAGGACACTAACTTTGATAAGCACCAAGTAGCAAACAAACGGGGGTGGCCTAATCACACTGGCCAACCACCTCCCCATGTTCTCCTATACTTTTCCACTACTGGCCCCCTTGCTTAAAATCTCTCCTGATTTTTGTGTCAATGGAGTCGAATTCAATCTCTCTCCCCTATTGCAGTAGTCTTGACCTATCTTACAATAGTCTTTAATAAAGGCTTCCTTGCCTGCTTAACTCCATAAGGTGAAATTTTTCTTTGACATGACTAAAGAGATTGAACACTTTTACACTTGTTCATTCAATACTCAGATACTGTTTTATTTGTGAGGTACCAGTTTAAGACTTTTTTCCGTTTTTCTATTGTATTTAGTCTTTTTTGTTATCATTTGTAGGTGTTATCATTACCAGGATTTAGGTCCTTGTTTGATATGAGTATTTCCCCCACTGCATCGCAGAGTCATATTTTTACATAAAGCAAGTAACCACATATATATGATCTGGATTAGAACTCTATTCTGTTCTTTGAAGCTTGCTGTCTAGCTATATACTGAAGCCATTCTGTTCTTAATTATTGGAACTTTATAAGACATTTCTGTTAGTGTAAGTGTTCTGAATTTGTTTCTTCCACTCCAAGATTGTCTTGGCTATTCTTGGTCTTCTGCATTCCTATATATATTTTAGAATCAGCATGCAAATTTATGCAAACACATTTGCTTAAATTTTTTTAAAATTGAGATTGAATTAATGTATAGGTCAATTGGGATATTTTATATCTTTAAATATCTTACCTTCTAATTCATAAACATGGCATAACTATTATTTTTAAGGGTTTAAATTAATCATAAAAATATTTGTAGTTTTCTGTATGGAGATATTACATGCCTTTTATAGATTGAGTCTTAGGTATTTGATTTTAGATGTTATAGAAAATAGTATTTTAAAATTTTATTTTCTAGTTGTCTATTGCTAGTGTATATAAATAAATATTTTATGTTGACTTTGTAAACATTGACTTGGCTATATACACCTATTTCCAAATTTATTTATCTATATTTAAATATTTTCTATATATAACTATGTTGTATTAAAATAATGATGGTTATATTTCTTACTTTTGAATTCACACACACACATACATACGCACAATTTTGACCTTATGGTGTTGGCCAGGACTTCAGATACAATACTGAATAGAGTCGTAAGAAAAGACATTTTTGATTCATTTTGCTCAAAAGAAATCTTTAAATATTTCACCATTTAACATGTTTGTTATGGTTTTATTTTGCCTTATTTTATTTTTTCTTTTGTTAGTTTTTGTAGATATACTTTATCATATTAAGGAATTTCTTTCCCTTACATTGATAGTATGTTAAGAGGTTTTCACAAGAACTAATTTAAATCAAATTTCATTCTTCATAAGGCCTTGTCTCTTGACTGTTTGCTTTTACTTTTGTGGTATAACATATTAAGAGCTCTGACTAAAAGTCTGCAGTATGCTCCAAAACGTTACCATGCCTCGAACTTCATTTATCTATGTTCCCAGTATTTTGAGATCACTGAAAGCTGTACATAGCATCTCAGCCATTTAGCTTGCAACTTTCTGGTGGGCTACTTAGATTCTTGTTTTACCATTAAGTAGAAATCACTAAAGAGAAATTTCTAGGGGAAACACTCAAAAGAATTTTAGGCTCATAGCAATGTGGTTCCCTTTTCTGGCATCTTGATTCCAACAAATTTTAGCTCTCTTGGTTTCTCTTCAATCCCTTTAGTAGACTTTTAGAAATCCAGCTTCTCAATTGTCTGCAGGTTTTAGAGCTAGATGCAAATTCCACCATTTCATTTAAAGGAGAATTATGTATGTGTCTACTACAAATACACCATTGTGTTGGATACAGTGAATATTCATAGGCCAAGACATTCTCCTCTCTTCAAGAAAATTATTATCTAGCAGGTGTATAAGACACATAATAAAAGACATTATGGGCAGAATAGTGTTGCAAGTGGGGGTTAGAGGATTGAGTCACCCTGCTGGGAACACTTGTTAGAACACGGGATTGCTACAGTTACGCTTCCCTGCGTGCTGGACAGCAATGGTTGCCTAGCTTGATTGATGTGGTGGGTTAGCAACACAAATACCCTGAGTTCTAATCTCAAATCTCACAATAATAAATTCTGTGTTGATGAACAAACTGGCCAAGTAGAATACCATACATACCATCAAGGGTTATAGGAAATCTAAGCGATCATACTGTTCAGTCCCCTCATTTAAGTTTCAGAGAAGGCTGAATGTGTTGCCCAGGGTCACACAGCTAGCAGGATAGGAGAAAGAAGCAGAATCTGAGGCTTAGCCTTCCTATGATGTGCTGTCTAAATATTTTAGGTATGTAGGAAAAATGATTGTGTAAACATCAAAGGGGAAAAGCACATTTATATGTGGACTGAAGTTTCATGTCTTGGGGAATATTGATTGATGTAGAATAGAATTGCAAATTCAAGCACTTTAAAGCTGGTGCTGGACTGTTAAAAAAAAACCCAAAGTAAAATGTTTCCTTTAATTCAGTTAAAAACAAACCAAGATAAAGCCATTTTTTTTTTCACATTCTAACATGGTAGGCACTTCCTTACTAGTCTCCCCATCACCACAATTGTCTCTACAATCCATTCCCTAGAAAATAGGCACTGATCTACATTAAGAAATAAATTTTACATTTTAATGAACCATTAACACGTGCTCTCACACACACTTGTAAAATGTACAGAAATAAAATTTTGCCAAGTGATGTTTAAGCCTACAATGTGGGATCCAATTTGATACACGCAATCTCATTCCACTTGTTCTACAATGTGGGATCCAATTTGATACAGGTAATCTCATTCCATTGGTTCTACTTTCTTTAAAAAATGTGCTGATCAGGACCTACTCCATTGATTTAGGTTCAGACCTACCATTTGGAAAACACTGCTCTACATACTAGCCAGTTGTCTTTCCCAAAAGACAAACGGTTATTAAGCCTTCCACTCTTTTTCTTGCCCTTGCAAAACAATGTACACACAATAAAGTCAGAGTCATCTGGCACACAAGGCTTTCTGTGATCTGGCTTCATCTCCTTGCAGTGTTCATGAGGGCCCCATTCCCTGTCATCAATTGCAGTATGCCCTCTCTAGTATTTGGGTTATGCCACCTTTTTTGGGACACCTCACAAACCATCAACCTAACTTTAATTCCCACTACTGTGAGCTTGCCACGCTATAGTGGAACATTCAATGGTGGGCATGCATGGAACACATAGCAAATATCAGGGGCTGTATCATTGAGTAACCCTCTAACATAGACACTAATATAATCCCTGTTGATTAGATGAGGAAACTGAGGCTTGGAAAAGTATAATAACCAACTTAGCTAATGCTACTGGTAAACTGAAGATCAGTAGCTTGAACCCAAGTGCACTGCTCTCAGAACTCTTGCTTTTAAACATCAAGCTATTTGAAGAAGAAAGGGGCAAAAAGCACTTTTTGTATCATCCAGTTCTCTCAGTCTAAGCCCATAATTTAAATTTCTCTCTGTAGGTGTCTCAGTTTCTGATGTGTCTGGAGATTTTTCTGTATTTTCTGAGTTCCACACCTTCTCTCTGTACTTCTCTAGTATGTTGCCTGCAAGTATGTGGGTTGCATGGCCCAGATTTGCATGGTATTGTCTGGGCCCCCCTGACTTTTGCCTTGAAGAGTCTGGTCTAGGCTGCTCTGGCTTGTTCCATTCCCGAGTGTTCTACTGGTGTTTGCTGCCGAAGCCTTTGTTTGTTGTAACTGGAGGTTTGCCTTCTCGGCTCAGTCAAGGATCAGTAATTTTCTCTTATAAGCTAATTCCACAGCACTCCCAGATGTTGCAAAGGCCTTTGATCTTGGTCATATCTATCACTTCGCTGTGGGCTCATCTCTGCTGTCAGGTTATCTCACGACAAGAAGCCACTGGCTTTCAGCCATGTTACTGTCTGCTTGATCAAGGGTCAACACAGGAAGTCTCAGGGTCTCAAAGCAACATGGAAGCCAAGAGAGGCTTGATGACCCAGCAAGGCCCCTTTCTGCATGACTACCTTATCAATTTCTCATTTTTTGTTTTCTAGTGAGTGCTATTTGAATTCTATCTCAGAAATCTTTGCCTGCTTCAGAGTTGAGGAGATATTCTCCTGTTTCTCTGTAGAAGTTTTGTAATTTCAGCATTTATATCCAGGTCTATTATCCATTCTCATCTTCCTTGCTCCCATAATTCTACAAGCTAGGAAGGACAGGTTTAGGGCTTTCTACTTCTTCTCCAAAATATTCTCTTTCTCCTCACCCCAGGCATTGAGTAGAACTCTTTATGATCTTATCCACCAAGATGCTCTCTGGCTATATGTTTACAAGAGAGATAAAGTAACTTAAAAAAACTCCTTCTCTATTGCAATAAAATCTGGCTGTTACATCTACTCTTTTGCTATAAACTCTTATGCATTTTTGAGATATGTTAAAACTATCTTTTTGGCTGTACCTCTTCCTCACACCTTCCCTTGCTCAGGGGGAAGACAATGTAGACAAAATTTACAAGAGAAAATGTTTTTTTATGTGTTTGGAAAACACAATCTCCATTACACAGATGTTCTCCAGCATTTGTACAATGAATGAATTTGTCAGAAATGAAGATATCTGAAGAAGTGTATGAGAACTTGGCTGCATAGACCGGAGGATGGTAGAATATAAAAATAACACAATGAATAGAACCCCCATCCTGGAAGTAGAGGCTATAGCTGGGAGAATTGCAGCTGTATTGGAAGGAAGGAGAAAAGAAAATGGTGATGAGTTGCAAAAGCAAAATAGTTCAACACTAGAATGGGGATACTAGTGTGATTATGAGGTAGGAAAGAAAAAAAGAGGGGTAAATTGGAAGAGGCTTACTTCTTCCAACTTCTTTGGAGAATAAGGGAGGTTCCTTACCAAGGAACCTCCCTTATTCTCCAAACAAATCTAAATGAAGTGTCCACATTCTCTTCTATGACAAATATAGATGACATTACTACATTTGCATTTGAGTATACCTCCAGAAGGCATTATACTGTTATAATATACTATAGTTGCCATTTTTATATCAAAGGCTAACATGATGAAGATCATGGACAAATATTATTTTCATCAAATAAAAATTCAGCTTAATTTATTCTTTTCAAAAATATCTGTCCCTTTGTTTCTCACCTTATATGTACTAGATTTGTGGAATACAAAGAGTGATAAAAATGCTATTTCTTAACTCAAGAAGTTTACATTTTAGTGAGGAACCCAGAAACATAACTGGACAAAAGTAAACTACTGTTTTAAGAACTGTGATAGATACATTCACAGGCTATTGGAGTAGATTTCTGGAGAAGGGTGTGGCTGAGTTAAGCATTAAATAATATACTTGAATTCATGGACATCCTTCCTATGTGCATTTGGGATGCTGAGCCCTTCTGTTCCTACGATCACTCAACAATTCCAATCCAGAAGTAGCTATTGAGGTAGATTTCATAATTGGTCAAAGGGAGGCATCTTGCAGTTGAGGAGCTAAGGAAAAAAAGTGCTGAGAGGGAAACTTGTTGGGGAAGCAATGGTGATATTTCATTTAAAAGTAAATATTAGGTAACTAAATTTTATCACTGAAATGAGTAAAGACAGATGCTGAGAAACATCATGTGATAACTCTTTGGGGCAGAAAATGTTATGAGATGTGAGATATTAATGTATATACACATATTCCATATATACAAATGTATAACATATATAATATAAATGTTATATATAAATATTTTCATATCTATAAATGTTTTGTGATATATATGTACACACGTATGATTATACATATATATGTGTGTGTGTATGTGTATATATATATATATATATATATATATATATTCCATATATAACAAGTGTCCTAAGCCTTTGGAAGATTTTGAGTCAGTAAGGGAGTGACAAGTACAATGAAAAATGTTTTTCTCTGTGTATAGATTTAAATTAGATTGAGACTGAAATTTATTTCTGCTCCTCTAGAATCATGAAACAGAATTTCCCTGTGGTTCAGAAATATTTAAAAAGAACAATAAGAAAGAATTTAATTCCCAAGCGCTTGCTTAGCAAGCACCATGCCAGTTAAGCACTGTTCTTGTGTCATTGTGCAGATCCCCAGTGGACCAGAAGAGAAACTTCTTAATTAGATTTAAATGGTCCTTGTTTGCCAAGGTGCGTTGTGCAGGGATATCTGGTAACTAGTTGGCTAAGCGTTTGTTCTAGTTTTTGCCTCCTCTCAGTAGTATTCTGCTGAGATGTGATTCTCTCTTGTTACTTTGCAGTTTCCTCTGACAACAGGTTAAGTTAGTCTGCCCCTGTCACACGTGGAACCTGATGGATGTCAAGGGATGAGATCAAATTAATTCAACAGGTGGCAGAGAACCCTAGGGGAGGAGAAGCCTGCTCTGCATGGATATGTTAATACATATTTCAGTGCATGATTATCATTCTGCAGTTCAGGAATAATTGAATTTGCATATCCCCAACGTTTAAGAATTGATTTCCTAAATGAGGAAATCTGGGGCATAATGACCATGTGCCTATGCATCACTGCACATTATTTCAGGATCCAAAGGAATCTGCAGAGAGTAAATTACTTAGTCCCCTTGGATAGATGGAATTTTCATGTTGTCTTAGGAAAGCTGTGGGCATTTTTTCTCCTAATCAAATGGAATCATTCTCTGTTCTAAACATAGGATCAGAAGTGCCTTGGAGGCTGCTGGGAGGGTAAATAATTAGCTACCCCACTGCCTAGAGAAATAGCTTGGAGGTTTTTAGAGACTCTGCACAAATGGACTAGGATATTATGCAAAATTAGTTTGGTTAGACTTTAATTTATCTAATTTAATATAATTATTGAGAAAAGCAAACCATGGACAGCTAGAAACAAGGAATCAAGAGCCTGTGCAAAGGAGATTGGACATGATAGTTCTAAAGAGATAATGACAATTAAGTGTGACTGGATTTATTGTTTAACACTGCACATATATAGTCCCATATCTACTTCATTTGGTCTTCAGTTGCAACTTTATTATTCATAAAACTTCATGTTTCTCAAGATCAAAGTCCTATGAATAAAGGTAAATAATCATGTAATATCATTATACCCACCCAGCATTTCCAAATATGAAAAAATTTGATTCTGAATCTATTTCATTGAGCTCCCTGACTACGGCCAGAAAAATAACCAAACTAGGACTCTGAGGCAATAAGATTTTATGCTGTAGAATACATACTTGGAAGGAACAAAAGTTCAGAGGGATATTTCTTTTTATTTATTTAAAAAAATTTAGAGAGTACAAGTGCATTTTGTTACATGGATAAATTGTATCATGCTGAAGTCAGGGCTTTCTGTGTACCAAAATAGCAAATAACATTTCAGAATAGTGTACATGGTACTCAACAGTTACATTTTTATCCCTCCCCCTTCTTCCTACCTCCCCCACCTTAGTTTCCAATCTCCATTACAGCTTTTTATGACCATGTATATCCTTCCTTTAGCTCTCACTTATAAGTGAGAACATGTAGTATCTGTTCTTCCATTCCTGAGATATTTCACTTAGGATGATGATCTCCAGTTCCATCCAAGTTGCTGCAAAAAACATTTCATTCTGTTTTATGGCTGAGTAGTACTCCATGGTGTGTGTGTGTGTGTGTGTGTGTGTGTGTGTGTGTATGTATATATATAAAATTTTCTTTTTTCTTTCATCAATCGATGGGCACTTAGGTTGATTCCATATCTTTGCTATTGTGAATTGTGCTGGGATAAACATTTATAAACAGGTGCAGGTGTTTTCTCTTTATGACATAAAATTACTTCTTTTCCTTTGGGTAGATACACAATAGTGGGATTTCTGGATCAAATGGTAGGTCTAATTTTCATTCTTTGAGGAATCTCCATTCTGCTTTCCATAGCAGTTGTACAAATTTGCCTTCCCACCAACAGTGTATAAGCATTCCGCGTTTACTGCAACCATGCCAACATTTATTGTTTTTTTATTTTTTAATAATGGCCAGTCTGACGGGTAAGTAAGGTAGTATCTCACTGTGGTTTTAATTTGCAGTTCCCTGATGATGAGTGATGTTGAACATGTTTTCATACGTTTGTTGGCCACTTATCTATCTTCTTTTGAGAACAATGTGTTTATATATTTTACCCACTTTTTGATGGGGTTATTTATTTTTATTTTGATGATTTGGGTTTTTTGTAGATTCTGGTGATTAGCCCTTTGTTGGATGTATAGTTTGTGAACATTTTCTACCATTCTGTATGTTGTCTGTTTACTTTGCTGATTATTTCCTTTGCTGTGTAGAAACTTTTTAGTTTAATTAAGACCCATTTATTTATTTTTGTTGTTGCTATATTTGCTTTTGGTATCTTACTCATAAATTCTTTCCCTAGGCCAATGTTAGAAGACGTTTTTCTATGATTCCTTCTAGGATTTTTATGGTTTCAGGTCTTATATTAAAGTCTTTAATCGTTATATTTGGTGAAAGATAGGAATCCAGTTCATTCTTCTGCATGTGATTAGCTATTTCCCTGAACAAGTGAGCTTCATCCAAGGAATGCAAGAATGGTTCAATATGTGCAAGTTAATAAATGCAATTTATCACATAAAAAGAATTAAAAACAAATACAATGTAATACTCTCAATAAATGTAGAAACATCCAGCACCTCTTCATGATAAAAACCCTCAACAAACTAGGCATAAAAGGAACATACCTAAGTGAATTTTTGCAAGAATAAAAAAACAAGCACCATATGTATTCACCATCAAATTGGTATTAACTGATCAACACTTAAGAGCACATATAGTGATAACATTTACCGGGTGTCAGGCATATGGGAGGGGCGGAGGGGATGGATATATACACACCCAATGGGTGCAGTGCACACCATCTAGGGGATGGACCCACTTGAAACTCTGACTTGGGTGGGACAAAGCAATATATGTAACCTAAACATTTGTAACCCCCTAATATGCTGAAATAAAAAAAAAACAATTTTAAAAAAAGCCATATATGACAAACCCACAGAAAACATAATACTAAATGGGGACAAGCTGAAAGCATTTTTTCCTAAGAACTGGAAAAAGACAAGGATGCTGACTGTCACCACTTCTATTCAACATAGTACTGGATGTCCTAGCCAGATTAGTTAGGCAAGAGAAAAAAAATAAATAGCATTCAAATTAGGAAAGAGGAGGTCAAACTATCCCTGCTTCCTGACAATATGGTCTTATACCTAGAAAACTCTAAAAACTCCACCAGAAGACTCCTAGAATTGATAAATAAATTCAATGTTTCAGGTTACAAAATTATGTACACAAATCATTAGCATTCCTATATATGAATAACAATCAAGCTGGGAATCAAATTAAGAACTCAATACCATTCACAGTAGCTACAAATAAAATAAAACACCTAGGAATATACTTTCACCAAGGACATGAAAGATCTCTACAAGGAGAACTACAAAACACTAATGAAAGAAATCAGAGATGACTCAGACAAATGGAAAAATGTCCCATGCTCATGGATTGGAATAGTCAACATTGTTAAAATGTCCATACTGCCCAAAGTGATTTACAGATTCAACACAATTCCCATCAAAATTCCAATGTCCTTCCTCATGGATCTAGAAAAAATAATCCTAAACTTTATATGGAACCAAAAAGAAAAAAGAAAAAGACCCTAAATAGTCAAAGCCATCCTAAACAAAAAGAACAAATCTGGAGGCATCATATTACCTAACTTCAAGTTATACTACAAGGATACAGTAATGAAAACAACATGGTACTGGTATACATGCAGACACATAGACCAAAGGAACAGAATAGAGAACCCAGAATTAAAACCACATACCTACGACCATTTGACTTTTGATGAAGCAGACAGAAACATAGGTGGATCTTTCTAACCAGCCCAGCTCTCCCTCAAGTCTGGTTCAGCTGACTCAAGCATCAATATAAGGAAACATGTTAAGGCATATTATGGGCTGCTATAGGATACTTATATTCATTTGGTGCCTCATTAACTTCCAAATTTGTTAAGGAAGTTGAGACATAGTGTCTGTGTTGTGGGAACCATGAAGAATAGGTTTTGTTGGGACTGGAGATGATAAGATTGGCAAGAAATGTACATTTAATTAAGTCATAAGTTAACAGGAAATGTCCCTTTAGACTAGTTCATTGGAAAGTAGCTTAGGTAGACTGGAAATCTATTGGCGTTTAGTAATTAATATTTCAATTGAGCCTTAGTTACATCAGTACTTGCATCTGCCTCATCTCTTCTGAATCATAAAAACATTTATCAGGAGGGACCTTGCCAAAAGAGTTATGCCAATTGGGCGAGAAGCTGATATTCAGTAGGGCTTTGTGGTGTATTCTTTTTCTTTAGGAGTTTAAACTGCCAGTTGAAAACTGATCAAGTTGTCAGGCACAGGCCCTGCTAAAGAAGCTAGGAGATTAGGAAAGGTGGGAAGCGGTAGAGAGCCTGAGTATACATCCTGAGTCCCAGAACTCAATTTAGTGGAGTGAAATCTGGGTAATAGGAAGAAGGCTAAAAGACAAACACTATGTGGGAGAAACTGGGAAATTCAGCCCAGGTTTATTTACTACCCCGCTGCTAGAAATATTAAAGAGATACACTCTTGACAAAGTCCCTGAAAATATCCCCTAATAAGGTATCTCCTTTTTGTCTGTCTTGCGCAGTTCTTTATAAGCTTAGTGTTAAGATCTGATGAGAAGGATGACACAAGTAAACTTTCTTTGACCCTATATTACCTTGTAAGCTATCTGCACCATATTCTCTGCTCTTCTTCATAGACTAACTTTAGAAAGAATGAGTACCTGTACCTGATTCGCTGATTGCCCAATATGCTATTCACTCATACCGTTTTCCACTAACCAGCTCTTTCTAATTTGGTGTCTTCTGTTACTACTCATCTGAAACTGGTTTTGAACTGTTTTCAAACCCAAAGGACATTTCTTGATTCTTATCCTATTTGAAATTTAGGTTATATTTGATACAATTGCCCACGACTTTGTTAAAACTTATAAAAGTATGCAGTCATGTGTCACTTAACAACAGTGATACTCTGAGAAATGTATCATTAGGTGATTTTGTTGTTGTGTGAACATGAAGGTACAAACCTAAATGGTACAGCCTACTATACACCTAGGTTATATGGAGTAGCCTATTGCTTCTAGGCTACAAACACGGACATCATGTTACTGTGGTTAATACCATAGGCAATTGTAACACAATGGTAAGTATTTGTCTGTCTAAACATATCTAACCATAGAAAAGGTACAGTGAAAAAATTATATCATAATCTTATGGGATCACCACTGTGTATATGGTCCATTACTGATCACCATGTCGTTATATGGTACGTAACTGTAACACATATCATCTAATTCCCCTACTAAAATCCCTCTAATAGATTTCCTTCTACATTTTAAATTAATTCCCCACATTACTTTGGCCCACTCATATCTTTGTTCTGATTTTATTCACTCATATTCAGTTTTGCAAACTCTTACAGTGCCAATCTCTTCCTCATTTCACATTCACACCTAGCCACATTGTTTTTCTTTTAATTCCTCAACTGGGCCAAACATTTTCTCATCTCAGAGTCTTTGCAAATGCAGTACTTCTACCTAGAATGTTTTTCTTTCCTCTTCTCATTGGGCTTTCTACTTGACATCCTTTATATACATGTCAAAAAAAATATCATGTGCTCCCTTACATTTTCCTAGCCCCATGCATCTAGGTGGACCTGTGGTTAATTTTCACCAGTGCAACACAAGTGAGGGTGATGTGTCACTTCTGGTTTGAGGGTGTTAAGAACTGGTATGCCTTCTGTGCATGACCGGATGCAAAGAACCTAAGATGTTGGAGTCTCAAGATAGCAAGCTCTCAGATCTCTCATTCATCACATGGAAGAGAGCTGTGCAGGAGAATTATGTGATAGCATTGAAATATGACATGAGTAATAATAAATTTATATTTGTTTTATGGAATTTGTATGTTTATTTATTACCTTGGCATAGCCTTTCCTCTTCTGTGGGGTACATTATCTCAGTTTAAAGTTATCTTCTCAGAGGGGCTTTCCCATTCTATTCTCCTTGAATCTCTCCCCCATAATTCTCCATTTCAAAGTTTTATTTGTTTCTTTCATGGTACTTATTTATTTTATTTGCTTGCTTACATGAAGCCTGGGTCCTCCAGTGTACTATAAAACTACACAATGGTAGGATCCATATTTCTGGTATAGCCAACCTTGCCTGAATGTAGTGGGAGCTCAATAAATATTTGATGAATGAATGAACAGCTCTAGATAGAGTACTAATGTTTACAGGTAATTTACTTTTTTTAAGTTCATCATAGTGGACTTGAGGTTTTTACTTGTTACACCATGATGTGCTTTCTTAAATGAGCAGTAGCTGAAATTACTACCAGTATCCTGAGAGCCATGCATGGCCTTGGACATGTGGACTGAAGCACATTGACTCTGTGAACCTTAACTATTGAGCTCCAAATACTTCTGGACAATCCCTATGTAAGACAGACATGCCAGGAAAACTCTCATCTCAGTCCTCTTGTTCTGAGTCTATACTCAATGAACAATCTCAATTAAACCTTGACTTGCTTAAATCTATCTATAAGAATAGAATGAGTAGGTGATATGATTCGAAGAAATTTTGATTAATTAATTTAGTAGAATACTCATGCTTATTCCAGCTGCCTTTTAATTGTGTCACTTTGTTTCTCAGTGACTGGTCTCAACTGAACATAAACATGGGGAAATATCTGGGCATGCATAGTCAAAAGCCAGATTCTAGAAGTAGTCCTTGGTGAGTCATTTAACTTTTGTAGGTGATGACATAAATAAGTTCCCTCAAACAAATGTTATGGCTTCTGAAACAGGAAAAACATGGCAAAATGAACTGATTGGCTGAAGTTTAGATCCTTGTCTTTGTCTGCTTAGGCTGCCATAATAAAATACCATAGACTTGGTGAGCAATGTGAACAATAGAAATTTATTTTTCATTGTTCTGGAGACTGGGAAGTGCAAGTTGTAGGTGCCAGCTGATTCAGTTTCTCATGACCTTATCTAAACCTAGTTAGCTCCCAAAGTCCCCACCTCCACATACCATAACATTAGAGGTTAGGCCTTCAAATTTGGGGTTGGAGACATGCAAATATTCAGTCCGTAGCAACTGGATAGCTCAGACACAGGTATGGTATTAATAACCTAGGAACAGCAGAACTGTTCGGTGAAAGAGGGAGATTTCAGCCTCTTTATTTAGTTTAAGAATATTTCTTATCAGAAGTAGAGTATGAGAAAGTTGGAAGAGTGTGAAAGAGGAGACCAATGTCCAATATTGCTTTGAGACTCAGCGTAGTTAGATTGAGAAGACACCAAAAGTAAGTGGTGCCTTTATTCCTGTGAAACACTCACTTTTTTCCAGAGAAATTAATCATTGTGGTTTATCAATGTCTTCTCTTTGACTTGAACTCCATTATTCATCTTCATAACTTATGTGTGTGGTACAGAGTGTGGGCATCACTGTTCCCATTTTATAGCAGAAGAAATAGAGATATAGAACAAAAGTATAAATGGCTTATCTGAACACTACAGTACATCTGACATCAAGCTGCAAGGAGAATTGATGTTCTCTCTCAAGCATGATAGAAGTTTTACCATGGTGTGTTTCTTTCTCATAGTTCTTGGCCATCATTATGGTCACACAAGTGAAAATGATTTGTACTGCAATGGTACTGGTATGTCCAATGTCCTAAGCTTGATTGCTTTGTCACTAGGAAAATCAGCTTTAGATGTCATTATAACTGTGCTATCTTGGCTAAGACGTTTGACTGCTCTTAATTTTAATTTCTTTATCTGCAAAATTGATGAACTCATAACATTATTGCTGACGGATTGCTGATGCCTGATTTTCCATAATCTTGAAAAATGACTTAGGTGAGGAAAAGCATGAATATGGTATTCATATATCATTAATAATACCGATGATTGACATCAGTGTCAACATTTGTGGTAATAATAATTTACAGCCATAAAAATTCAATGAGTACACAGAAGACTTGGAGGGTTACAAGACTGAGTAAGACCTAGAGCTTTTCTAACTCAGGAAATTGCAATTACTCTTAACAAAAAAGGTGACATTATAACTTGTCTTTGAAGGAGAAATAGGACTCATTTTTAGAGACATGGGCATTTCAGGCTGGAGACACAATTTAAACAGAGACATGGGCTAGGAAAGTTCCTAACATGATCAAGGCACGTAGATAAAGAGGAAGGACAAGTAGATGCTTCGAGGTGATTTGACAATGACAGAGAAGCAGACTGTTTCATGGAGAGTCTTACTATCATGCTAACAAGCTGAAGGGCTGTGGGTCTGTGCCTGTCAAACTAGGCCAACAGCAATTTGCCAGATAATCTGCAAAGCCGTGCTATGTACCTCGCACATTCTCTTGAAGAGGCAATTTTACTTCATGGTAAATAAATTAGAATGTTATTTTCAAATGAAAAATACTTTTTTGGAGAAAAATATGATGTTTGTGTGAATTGTTGTTACATTATGTGTGAAATGCCAGAGTTCTGTTGCAAGTTTTGTGAGCTGATGCAAACTTTAGCCTCAGACATGCTAAACTAATTCTTCTCCTACCACTAGAGAGATTTTGATTAAACTGTGGGAAGCCTTCCAGGAGAACAAGAAATAATGGATGATTAAAACCTAAATTTAAAGAAAAATGGGGGCCTCAGAATGCATAGTCTAGGGATGGAGGGGAATTGCTGGAGACAGGAAGACAACATGTATATATTGCAAATGTCCAGGCAGAAGGTGGCAAGGGTTTGTTTGGATTAGGTCATTGCAATTAAAGTGGAGAAGAGAGGCTGGAAGAATGAGACAAGGCAGAGGTAGGACTGATGGGGTGGGCCAACCTACTAGATTTGGGGAATGACAGATGGTAAGATATAGGCACTGATGATGCTTTAGATATTGTCAGCCTGTATATAGAAATAGATTTTTTTAAAAGGAAGTAGAATTCTAAGGAATTCCACCTAATCTAAACCCTTAGTTAGGGAAGAGTCCCCGAGTAACAGAAATTCAGAGTGCATCTGGAAAGGCGGGGCATGGTGGCCATGCCTGTAATCCTACCACTCTGGGAGGCCGAGGCAGGTGGATCGTTTGAGCTCAGGAGTTTGAGACCAGGCTGAGCAAGAGTAAGACCTTGTCTCTACTAAAAAAAATAGAAAGAAATCAGCTGGCCAACTGAAAAAAAAAATATATATATATATAAAATTAGCTGGGCATGGTATATGGGCTGGGCTGGCGTATGTCTGGAATCCCAGCTACGTGGGAGGCTGAGGCAGGAGGATCACTTGAGCTCAGGAGTCTGAGGTTGCTATGAGCTAGGCTGATGCCATGGCACTCTAATCTGGGCAACAGAGTGAGACTCTGTCTTAAGAAACAAAACAAAACAAAAAACAAAACAGAGTGCATCTGAAGTAATATGTTTGACTCTGTAAATGTAATAGGAAACCTGGCTCTGCTTTTGACCTTTGAGCCTTCCTCTGCCTCAATATGAGCAGAAGTCCCTGGTCCTATTTTGCTTTTGTTCACCCTACCTTTCCAATTCAGGTTTTAGCTTGACCACAAGAAAGACTAATTGCGCTCGCTTCACTCTGTCATGAAGCCAGCAGCAGGGCTGTGTGCTGGCAGTGAACATGTTGGCTGCTCCTTGCTTGTATATGTTGGTAGAATGAGTGAAGATTACTCTTAACAGCCTCCGCAAAACAACAATTTGTCAAGTGCCTACTGTGTACAACGAACCATGCTAAATGTTTGACATCGTTTAGCTCCATTAATCCAAGTAGTGATTATCGTACCATTTTACAGAGTCAGAAATGTTAAGTAATTTGCTTGACATTAAACAGTGAGTAGGTTTGGTCCCCATCAAAATCTGGGGCACATGACATGGGTTTAATAAATGTATGCTGAATAAATAGATGAAGAAAGATTATATGAATGTGTATGTGCATATATATGAATGAAACAGATTAAAATTCAAGCCTATACAACCCAAACACAATTTTCCCTCTGCTAACATGACTCTCCCACAATTATTGAAGCAGTGGATGGATGGATAAATAAATAAATAAATGAAGTGAAAGATATGTTTTAGAGTTGCAAAAATCTTGGCTGTGAAACCAAGTGGCATATGTTTGGAATATCACTAATGTCACTGATTAGTTATGTGACCTTGTGCAATTTATTTGAATTCTCTAAGCCTCAGTTTGATCATGCACAAAAAGGGCTAATAATGCCAACTCCCCTTACTAAAATGGTGAGGGTCTGTCCGGACTAAAGCCTATCATTATCAATGAGAACTTTCAGGATTTGTGAGACTTAATTTGGTGGTTGACAGTGGTCCTAAAGAAGGCTACATTCCTGTAAAGTCTTCCTTAGATCTGGATTTATCTAAAAGAGACTATTCTCAGCACTCAACATCTGTAACTACTATGTATTAATTACTTGTCACTATACTTTGGTGAGTAGCCAAGTTGAAACACTTTTATTTAACATGTGAACAAAGTTTAAGTGATTACCTAAGTCTGAATAACGCCCCTTGTTTACAATAAAGAAATACTTGAATATACAGTATCATGGCAGGTCTTAGCATTTTTTGTCCTCAAATTCTAGCAGAATGCCTCACTGATGATCCTAATACTAACCCTAAATATAATAATACCTGTAACTTACATGAGTGAAAAATAAGCCATTGAAATTGTAAGAACTCACCTCACGGTAAGAGACTGATTAGTGGTAGGCACTGTATTTGAATCTAAAAAGTCTGGACCCAGGGCCAATGCTCTTAACTCCTACATTTTACTGCTTACATTAATATTTAACCTGACGTTTTACAGACTATAAAGTACTTTTTCATAAATTAACTCACTTTATCTTCATAGTAATCATGTTAATTAAACATTATCATTATCCCCATTTAAATATGAGGATCGGAAGCTCTGGGAGGTTAAGTAACTTGTCGAAGGCCCAACATCTGGTGACACAGGGGTCTTCTTACTCTAAATTCCAGATTCTATTCACTCATTCATTAAAATGAGACACTCCATATGTTGTTAGTCATTGATTGGCAGCCATTCTCTGTAAATTATTCAGCTTTCTCTCTGAACACTGGGGCAGTAGATTGCAAAATCACCCCAGTCTGCTTGCAGCCATGTCCTTTGCTATGTGACATTGCAGCCCTCCCTTCATGAGGTGAAATCTACTTCTCTTCCTCTCGAGTCTGTGCTGAATATGTGACTTGCTTTGGTCAATAGAACACAGTGAAATTATGTGACAGTTGCAAACCTAGGCATCAAGAGGCCCTGTATGCTTCTGATACCTCTCTTGGAATTCTTCCCAGTTGCCATGTAAATAAGCATGGGAATAGTCTGCTGAAGGACTTCACAAGTCATCCTGCTGGGTATCCTAGGGCAGCTAGTAACCAGTCAACCTGACAGCTGGTTGTAGATGCATGACTGAGTCCATATGAGACCAGATGAACCACCCAGATGAACTCAGCCTAAATTGCTGAACAGCAGAAGCATGAGCTAAATGAAGGGTAATATTTTTAAGCCACTAAGTTTTGGAGTGATTTATTATGCATCAAATGTTAACTGAATCACCAAAGTACTGAATATTGTCTCTTGGCTTTGTTGGTACCCATAGGCCTGATTCCTCTTCCACCTTTTACTATGATCACTGAAGGATTTCTGATCTTTCAGGGAGAGTCTTTAAAGTTTGATCCTACTTCAAATGCATGTTCAAATTGTCTCATTAAAAGCAATTTTAGAGTAGGAGAATTCTCAAGTTTTGTGCCTTTTTTAAATTTAAAACTTTGCTGAGCCAAAGGCCAGGTAGAGTCCACTTCTATTTTGATTTGCCAGACATGTCAAATTGCAGTAGTAAAGGGACTATAAGAAAGCAGAAAGGCCATGGAGGAAGGAGAAAGTACCTCACATGTCACAGAAGATGTATTTGATAGTGACATGCAATTACTGCATGCTCACTTTGTGCTGGTTGCTATGATAGATAGATAGATAGATAGATAGATAGATAGATAGATAGATAGATAAAAGAGTATAACTCTAGCAGCAGTACATTGCATTCTAATTGCACTAGAATCATGTAGTTTTACAATTATTGGCATTCTAATTATACCAAGATAATTTGGATTTTTTTTATCCAACAGCAAATCATAGTTGAAGGTGATATGATAAAAAGCCTTAGTGGTGCATTTCTATTTTTTATTTTTTTCTCTAAAAATGAATAGTAATATCAATGAAAGCAAGCTACTACATCCTTTACTTAATAATGCTTCTAGCATTAAGTCTTGCCTGGCTTGGGTAAGAAAATTCACAAATGAAGATAAATACCTCATAAAGTCATTTGAAAAATGGGAATATATGATTTGGCTTTATTTATTATTTATTGACTTAGTTGTTTCCTTATTCATTAACTTATTAAATACATATTTACTGACTGCCTTTCATATTCTACTAAATACATAGAAAACAAAGAGAAGTAAGATATAGTGACTAATAGAAAGTCACTTATAGGATGGTATAGGATATGTTATTACATATGTTGCATAAAATAAGAAACAACCAAATATAATATTACATGAGCAAGAGATTAGTTTGGTTTGTGTGAAAAAGACTCCCCCAAATAAAATAATATAATATTAGATGTAATATTTTGAATTTTCATTTCTTCTTGAATTCCCCGATTCATACACTTGTTCATTCTGGCTTTCTGGAAAAAAAAAAATCACCATATGTTTATCTTTATTTCTGAATACATCTCCCCTATAGCAGTACCCTGAATTTGTAAGGTGTAATTTCCCAGCTGGCATTAAAACTGACTTTTCATTAGGCCACTTTATTATTCTATGAGGCAAGCTATTAATATTTCTAGAAGATGGGGTACATGAAAAAAATTGAATCCTGTGAGCATTAGTTTTTTAATATCTATTTCACTGTTGTAAGTTTTTTGATGAGAAGCACTGTTGTACACGATACCATATTAATGTCATAAAACTTTTGAATGATGCCAACAGAAGCATGTTTAGTGGATAAAGATAATTTGAGTTCAATATAAGTGTCATTTAGAATGAGGCCAAATTACTGGCTCTTCTATGATTGAAGGCATCCAATGTAATTACTTTGCCACCAGGAGATGGTCTTATTTTCTTAGAATCTGTTACCATATTTGGGCCTCCTGGTAGGTCACTACTCTTAGTGAATTAGCACTAAGCAAGGGGGGAATCCAGATGAGAATTGGCAAAAGGACAACCTTTTATTTTCTTCTTTCCAGATACAATGGACACAGTTTTAGAAGGTCACTGGGGAACTGGGGAGTGGAGACCAGTTGACAGATTCAGAGTAGTCCATTTTGTTATTTAAAAGGCTCTTTTGCAATGGATTCCTGAGATTCATTTAAAGTGATACATGCAGATATATTTTCCCCAAATCTCCTGTCAGCAGTCTTCAGAACTTGCTACTTCCAAGAACATGACCATGTAGTCATATATCTATATGGATCATTACTTCAGCATATCTCTTTTTCTAATACAAGGGGAAAATGAGTTGTAGCCGGGTGTGGTGGCTCACGCCTGTAATGCCTGTAATCCTAGCGCTCTGCGAGGCCAAGGCAAGAGGATCGCTTGAGGTCAGGAATTCAAGACCAGCCTCATAAAGAGCAATATCCTGTCTCTACTAAGAATAGAAAGAAATTAGCCAGACAACTAAAAATGGAAAAAATTAGCCGGGCATGTGGCACATGCCTGTAGTGCTAACTACTTGGGAAGCTGAGGCAGGAGGATTACTGGAGCCCAGGAGTTTGAGGTTGCTGTGTGCTAGGCTGACACCATGGCACTCTAGCCTGGGCAACAGAGTCAGACCCTGTCTCAAAAAAAAAAAAAAAAAAAAAAAGAGAGAGAGAATTAATTGTATTCCTTAAACTTCTGCTTACTAGGAATATTACCCTATTCTAAACTCTTTGACATCTGGTCTGCCTCTGAATGTGGTTGCAACACTGCAACTGTCCACTTTTACTTTGTGCTGGCCTCTCATGCAGAATTTTTTGTGAATTGACTTTTTTTTTTTTTTTTTTTACCACTGAAGCCATGTAGTTATTAAAGTGTTTCTCAACCTCAGCACTGTTGATATTTTGAGACGGATATTATTCTTTGTTTTGGGAGATCTGTTTCTGTGCATCTTAGGATGTTTGTAAGCATCCCAAATCATTACCCACTACCTGCCCATAGCATGAGGACCATTTGTGACAACGAAAAATGTCTCCAGATATTTCCAAATATTTCATTGGTAGGGGGGTGAAGATCACCGCTGCTTGGAAACTGCTGAGTTACAGGTAGAGTGACAATGTATAATGATTTGGCTAGGACAGTCCCATTTTAGGCCTGTTGTCCTGGCCTACTTTTTAAGCTCAAAAACATCCCTATTTATATGATAAATTATAGTGCTCTAATCATAAGGGACTCTCCATGAGATCAGAAGTGTGGGTTGATAAAGGGGTGACTGTGAGCCAAGAAAAGACATGCTGTGTGTGTGAGCCATCTGCTCGTGCAACTTTCTTATGCTTCAGGAACTACTTGGCCCCAGTCTCCTATCACCTCTTCCTTTTGATAAAGGTGTGCTGCTCTGTGCATCTGTCTTCATGGATCAGGTTTCTAAATAATACACTGTTTGTGATGTTTAGCTCAGTTTGGCTGGGCACAAAGATAAGCATCAACCAGGATATAATATGAGGCAAGAATTTTTCCCAAAATAATAGTCACTTTGTAAAGAATGCACTGCCTTTCCCCTCCCTAGGCTTTTTATCCATGAATCCTGAGAATTGTGATTTTTCACATCAGGGTTGTCATAGACTCTAGGCAGCATGGTTGTGAGAACCAAGTGGCAGAATTGGCACTGTATCGTGGGACCAGAGGAATAACTCCCTTTTACTCTTGAACTCCCTCCGAACTGAAAACATTTTTAATAACTTGGTAAATATATTTAAAAAGCATAATCAGATATGGTATATGTCATCTGTAAAATTCCAAAAAGGCCATTTTTGTTGTTGTTGTTGTTGTTTTTCCTAGTAATAGGAAAGTCAAGGTTCAGGAATCTTTCTTTCACTTGAGAAAATATATGCCAACATGCTCAAGATTACTGGATCCCCAGAAATTTATGTATTTGTAAGGGATTCATCACCTATCATGCAAGTGTTCCCAAGGCATTGTTGTATTTCTTACTTTCAGCTCCTTAGACCCACTACCATGATGAACCAGTATGATATATTCTGAGATGGTGAGAAGAAGATCAAATTCCTTGCAAACTAAATTGTGAAACTGATACAGAACACTGATATATGCTAAGTATGAAGGGTAAAGGTATGTAGCTCCTTCTGCTAGATAAAAGCATGTTCTGGTATATTTTCTTTTTGAGATAAGGAAAAATAGTTGGTTAGATTAATAGCAGCATACTTACTCCTGTAGGTTATGTTAATTTCCTCCAGTAAGCAAATCACTTCTAGCAAAGCAGCTGCAAGTGGAGTCATTACCTGATTAAACATATTACCACTAATTGTCATTCTTAAGGAACTTCATCTTCTGTATTAGCCAAATCAGTGAGTTAAATGGCAATGTGAGAACAGGCAATGCATCTCTTAAGCCTCGAATGGTGACACATGGTTCTGAGATTTCCCCAGGGATGCCATTATATTTTTAGTTCAGTGTTTTAGTGTAGAAGAGCATTCTAGAACCTTTCATTTGCCTTTCTACCAAAGAAAACCTTGATCCATGGGTCAGATTACAGCTGTGATTATACCAATTGCTGAGGATATCTAGTCTAAAATACACCTGGAAACTGAGGAAATATGCATAATATAGTTTCAAGAACCAACTGGGACTACTATGAGATCTACTTAAATCACAATCTATTCAATACTTGACCTCTATGAAGCCTTCATTATTTACTATATGTCACGATGACTTTCTAGGTCCCTAAGGATCAGCTTTCATTTAAACTCAACTTTTATTATAATAATCCTCCAATGTCTGGAAAAATCTGTGTACTCAATGCCCACTTAGCCTGGTAAATGGCACAAAGCCATCTGAGGAAGTTGAGGAGGAAGATTCATGGTAAGTACCTGTGATGCTATTGCAAAATTCTCCCTCGAGGGCGTCCAGCTTTCTCTTAGTCAAAAGGGTCTGAATCTGGGACATCACTCAAGTGTAAAAGGCGTCCTGTCATGATGGCTTAGGTACTGCCTCTGCTATCTCAAGCACAAATTTAGTGGGCTGCCCATCCATCCCTCTCAGATAGAACCTCATTTTCAATTCGTCATCGCTATGTATTCCTGTGGGTTGGATCACTGTGATCGTTACTTAACTCCATTTATGTCTTTCTAAATGGTTATGTCACTGTAGTATCCAACAACCCTATTGACAATCAAGTGGTCAATTTCAAATTCAGCCTCTCTTGCCAATAGCTTCAAGAATATTTGATAGCAATGCTGGTTCTCTTCTTTCCAGTTTCTTGTACTTGATAAAAATACTTGAGGGGATTTTCTTCTGTTCCTTTTTTGTAGGATTTTGTAGCACACAATTAGGGATGAATGGACAGTTTGTGTAAAAGAATCTTACTCCAAAATTCCTATAGGCCATTCTTTTTTTTTTGAGACAGAGTCTCGCTTTGTTGCCCAGGCTAGAGTGAGTGCCATGGCGTCAGCCTAGCTCACAGCAACCTTAAACTCCTGGGTTCAAGCAATCCTACTGCCTCAGCCTCCCAAGTAGCTGGGACTACAGGCATGCGCCACCATGCCCAGCTAATTTTTTTTTTCTCTCTCTATATATATATATTAGTTGGCCAATTAATTTCTTTCTATTTATAGTAGAGACGGGGTGTCGCTCTTGCTCAGGCTGGTTTCGAACTCCTGACCTTGAGCAATCTGCCCGCCTCAGCCTCCCAGAGTGCTAGGATTACAGGCGTTAGCCACCACGCCCGGCCTAGGCCACTCTTTTTGATAATTAAATGTTGATGTATGTATAAAAATTTCAATACCCAAGTAGTATAACAAAGCTTTGGAAAAAAGATCAGCTGTTCTGCATCACTTTATGTATTCTTTTTTCCTTTTCTTTTCAGGATCAGTAAGGAGGTTGGCAAAGAACGCTTGGGACAGAAGTAATGGAGGCAATGCACTACAACCACCCACCATAAGAGTACTCTTCTTAGCAAGCTATGCTGGGGCATGTGGCCTTGAAGAGATGTTACTGCTGACAGAAGCACACAGGCACTAGGGCCACTGACTATACATACTGCTAAGTTCTGATCATAAATAATAGCTGCCTTACTGTTGGATTGACTTTCAACCACATACACCAGTGTAGGTGACTAATCTCTAACTGACCCTGAGCTTCTACATCCTAGCCTAGAGATCCAGATTCACAAGTAGGGTTTAGACCACATGTCCACACTTTATGTGCTAGGGGGTGGTGGAGGGGATGTCTCTATTTCTTGGAATTTAATATTGTACATGGATGGGAGGGCCCTGCCTGAAATGTATCTTGTGATACTACTGGCTGGGAGGCAATAATGATGTGTGTTTACAACGAGGAAATAACTATATTCCCTTCCTCTTTCCCAGAAGTGCATAGACAAACATAGTTTCCCCTCTGGCCAGGTGGAAATGTGAAGAAAAATTAATGTGGGTCGATGGTCATTTGTCTCTCTCCTCTGTGCGGTAGCATAAGTGTCAGTCCTCAGAGGATATGAGGTCTTTGCCTCTGAAATTCAGGTCATGCTGCAGTCTTAGATTTAGAAGGATGGGTTTCAGCAAGTATTTGGCAACAGTTACATATTTCCTGACTGGAAGAACTTGATACTACTGACTGCGAACTTAGACCTTGAGAGGAAATGATTTTGCTTTTAGTTATCTTTACACTCCAAAGAAAGGTGACTGGGCAGGGCAGGTCTGGGATCAATGGCCATGAACTACCTTGCATGGGGTTTGAACACATTATTGGCTGTAAATCATTGCAGTCTCACCAAATAATGTAGACATCCTTGCAGTAGTTAAGCCCAGGAAGACAAGCTACATATGTATCGACTTTGTCTCTTGGCTCTTATTACACTTTCCACTGAGGCATATAAAGAAACACAAACAGCTTTAGAGAGTCCAAGGGCTGTTTGGCTTTAAGCATTTTTTTTTTATTTTCTAATTGAATTAGAGTAAAAACAGTAGTTAAAATATACCCTTGGCTGTTGTCATGAAAATTCACAATAACAGATTAGCCTAAAATAGACAATTTTCTGTAGTTTCCAAGGATACAGCCACAATTGGAATTGTCATCTGCCAATCTTTTCTTAATTATTTTAATTTTCAAGGGGCATTAAAATAAGATAATGAAAGGGAAAGGGCCAGAGGGAAAGTTTCTGTTGCTAAGTGAAAGTTAGAAGAAAAGGGGGAAGAGTTCTAAAGCAGATTGTGTTGACTCTTTTCAGATTGGTTTAAGGAAAATGGCTGAACTGACTCTTGGACTAACCCTGGTCCCTCAGAAAATTCTTAATTAAAAACAAAACAGGATGTGTCATGTTTTTGTTTTATAAAGTCAGAATGGCTAAGTTCTTTAACTCACCAGACCTTAAGACCCTTATCCATCCCTGATTTTAACTTTTATTTATTAAGTGCTCTACTGATAGTCTCTTATTTAATCTCTATAACTACTTTATGTGTGTTAGATACTCTGTAATTTTAGTCTACTAAACATCCATTCTACATTTTTTTTTGGCAATAGCACCTTCATGTCCTTTTAAGGAATTACCTTTTTCCTATCTGGTAGTGTCCAGTTAGACAGTAAATTAAGATGCCATAGCCATAGAAGGAATGTGAAACAAATCAGACGATTTAGAGTTAATCCTGAGTAAAAAAATCTTGAACTGAGCTTTAAAATTACTGAAATTGTTGGCACTTATTTACTTTGTGGGAATCCTGGATGAGGCTACAGTGTTCTTGCTAATTTGCCCGCAATGTTTTCTTGATTTCTCTGCTCTTTGCTAATTCGGTAAATTACTAACATTATTCTAACAAGTGTCCATTTTTGCTTATATTAGCCCAAACCAAAAATAATACCAAGTGTTATTATTCTCATTTTTAATTTGAGAAAACTGAGGCTCAATTAAATTAAATATTTGTCTGAGACTAGTCAGTTAGTGCTGGAATCTGGATTCAAACTCACGTCTGTTCTTCCCTGCACCCTGACTATTTCCTTTTTATGTGAACAAATAAGTTACCCCACTGGCTATATTCCAAGTCAAATACTTCCTTTTTAACAGTAGAATCAAAGAAGGACTCCTGCACGGAAAAATCCCATTATTCCCATTTCCCCTTTTTGATGGATACTATTCACATGTTTGGTGATTTTTCTCTGATTATTCTTTCCACCTTAGTAGGGGGAGAGTGACAATGATTGTCATGAACTAGGATCAGATATACTTTCTTTCAGAATGTACAAATGTCTATTTTTCTTTTCTTCTTCTTCCTTCCTTTCTTCCCTCCCTCCCTCCCTCCCTTCCTTCCTTCCTTGCTTCCTTCTTTCCTTCCTTCCTTCCTTCCTTCCTTCCTTCCTTCCTTCCTTCCTTCCTTCCTTCCTTCCTTCCTTCCTTCCTTCCTTCCGTCCTTCCTTCCCTTCTTCTTTCTTCTTTTCCTAGTGTCCTTATCCAGGGTGTGAATATAAGAATAAAAGGAGAAATGGGGATGCTTAATATGAAGAATATTATAAAGAGCAGAGGCTTTGGAGTCAGGTAGAGCTAGGTGTAAAATCTAGCACCATACATTTTTAACTTGCTATTTATGGGGAGTTTAGGTTTATTACAATTTTCTAGTTGCCAACTTAGAGATTCAAGAAGATAGCTGCATTTGGAGGTAGGCAGCTCAACTGTCTAACTGCTACATCTGGTCTGCTTTGACATCTCAGAGCTCCTTGGGGCTGTTACTGCCTTTCTGAATGCCCTTTGTGACTTGGAAAAAGCCAATTCCAAAGTATAGCTAATTCCCGACACATGTAGACCTGCCTTAAAAGGGTGTGTGTGTATAGACAGTAAATACTCTTCAGAATTTAAAAAAAAATTATTTTTTATTGATGCATGACATTTATATGTATTTATGGGGTATATGTGTTGTTTTGATACATGCATATAATGTGTAATGATCAAATCAAGGTATTTAGGATTTCCATTACTTGGAACATCTACCATTTATTTGTGTTGGAAACATTTCAAGTCTTCTAGCTACTTCAAAATATACACTATATTGCTGTTAACTGTAGTCATCCTCTTAAACTATCAAACACTAGAATTTATTTTTTTTCTAACTGTATATTTGTACACCTTAGCCTACCTCTCTTCATCCTCTCACACCCTTCCCAAACTCTGAATAGACATTTCTCAAAATAAGAAATACAAATAAGACATACAACAGGTTTATGATAAATGTTTAACATCGCTAACATTGTGGAAATGCAAATCAAAACCACAAAGAGATATTATCTTACCCCAATTAGAATGGCTAATAAACCAAAAAAATAAATACTGGCAAGGGTGCAGATAAAAGGGATCTCATATGCTGTCAGTGGGAAAATAAGTTAGTACAGCCATTTATTGAAAACATTATGGAGATTTTTCAATAAACTAAAAATAGCACTACCATGCAATCCAGCAATGCCACTAATAGTTATCTATCCAGAGGGAAATAAATCAGTGTTTTAAAAGGATACCTCTACCCCTATGTTTATTGCAGCACTATTTGTGGTAACAAAGATATGATACTAACCTAAGTTGATTAAAAAAAATGGTATATATACAAAATGGAATACTATTCAGCCATAAAAAGAATGAAGTCCTGTAATTTGCAGCAACATCTATGAAACTGGAGGTCATTATGTTAAGTGAAATAAGCCAGGTACAAAAAGACAAAGATGTCATATTCTCACTTATATGTAGGAGACAAAAAGGTGATCTTGTGGAGGTAAAGATGAAAATGACAGTTACTCTTTAGTTTTTTGTTCCAGGTGAAACTTAGCACTCAGATTAGAGGCTCAAAAAAAAAAAAAAAAACTAAACAAAAAAAAACCACTAGCATTTGCTCCTAACCACTTGCCCTGTAGTTCTGGCATGCAGAACCAGGAGTGCTGGTGTGAATTTCTTGGGGTCTCTTCATGCCCCTTTTTATGTATTAACTTCCTCCCAGGCCGTGAATGGAAGCCTGGTAGGGATATTCCCTTCTGTTATTTTTGCAAGCACTCTTTCTTGCTGAAATTCATTTAAACTTCAAGCGAGTGAATAAAATAACCTTCACTAGTCTTATAGCAATATACAATATATTGGATTTATTCCAGTTGGGTTTTGGGAGCTGTGAGTTAAATATTTGGGTTTAGATCCCTGCATTGATGGCATGCTTCCTTATCAAGAGTTCTTCTGTTGCTGCTGCTGCTTTCTCCAATTAGACAAATGGATAAGATTATAATGCATGCAAAAGAAACTAACATGTTACTTGCTATGCACTGAATCCTGTTTTTCCTTCTTTTTCTTCCCCCTCATGTCCTTACCTATCAGACTAGAATAAGAAAGAATAATTAAAATACACAATATGGGATAGAGCATGAATTTTAGAGGCAGGCAGAGCAAAGTTTAAAATTTAGCTCTACTTTTTTCTAGCTTGTTGTTGGGGAAAATTACTTTTCCTTTATGAAGAGCCGCGTATCCTACTTATCTTACTCTAAATGGTGACAAAATATATCTTTTTGTATTGTTGTTAGTGGTAAATGGTATTTATTATTGTGCATTGCTCAGAGTAAGAAATTATGTAGCCGTCAACATAAACCAAGCCAAAATTTACCAGAAGCCTATCCTTTCTTCATAGTTGTTATATTTAAAAATTTTAAATATGTTTTGAATAAACAAAATATTTGATTGCTAGTTGCTCTTTCTGTAGACTCTTTATGATGTAATGGTTTTATATTATTTTCTTATTGCAGCTGTCATAAATTACCACAAATTTAGTAGCTTAAAAAAACACAAATTCATTCTCTCACCGGTCTAGAGCTCAGTAGTCTGAAAAATTTGTCAGCAGGGCTTTTTTTTTTTTTTTTCTGGAGGCTGTAGGTTGGAATCTGTGTCCCTGACTTTTCTCTCTTCAAAAAGCTACCCACATTCCTTGGCTTACGGCCCCTTCCTACAACTTCAAACCTTGTGGAATCTTCTCTTTGACCTCATCTGTCTTTATGTCTTTTCTCTTTGACACTAATTCTTCTTCCCTTTTATAAGGACTCTTGGGATTACACTGGGCTGATTCAGATAATTTAGGATAATTCCTCATCTCTAGATCCATCACTTCATCACTTTTACAAAGATTCTTTGATATATAAGGCAAACATTTACAGATTCCCAGGATTTGGGTATGGACTTTTTTGGGAGGTAGGTGGCTATTATTCAGTTTATCATAGCATTTTACCTTGTAGGAATATTACCCCCTTTTTGATGAATTTAATGTGTTTTGCCCTAAAGTTACCTTGTTTGTTATTAAGATTATTAAGATTATGTCGCTTGCTTTCTTTTTTGATTTGCAATAATCTGTTATACCTCTTTTCTTTTTATCCTGTCAGAACTACTTGGTTTAGGTGTGTCTCTTGTGTGTAGCACATAGAATTGTGGTTTATTTTATGATTCAATTCAAAAATTTGTTTTATTTAGCAGCTCATTTACATTTTTATAATGTCTGTGTATAAAGTCATTCACAATGTCATCTACTTCCTTTTTTTCCTGATATTTAGAAATGATCATTTGCATTTTTTCTGTCACTCTTTGGTTGATTTTTAATTCTGCAGATAATATGTTTAATACTCACCACCAGTGTTTTTGCTGAAGAATCTCTAATAATTAGTAGATTCCTCAAAAAGACACATAGATACAATATTTCCTGAGACTTTGCAAAGCCAAATTGCCTGTGGCCATCATTACTTGCCAAAGTACAAAATTCTTGGTCACACTTTCTTTCCTTTAGCTTGAGGTGTCCCTCTAGTATCTCTTTAACTTCTGATGCTTAGCCTAATTTTATTTCCCTGAGACGAACCTGATTTTTGTACTTGGATAGCCAAAGGATCTTTCCTTTATCTTTCAAGTTCAATACTTTTGCTTAAATTATTTTTTGTGCTGTATTTTAGGTGTCATCTTTCTTTAAAATACAGTGTGTTCTTAATTCTATGTAGATTAGAATCTTTCTTTGTTTCAGGAAAGTTTCTTAATTTAAATTTCAAATATTTTCCCTATACCCTTGTTTTGTTCCCCTATCCAAAGTATGTCCTTTGCCTACTTTACAAATATCAATACTCTTTCTCTAAACCAGTTTCCTCTTTCTTCTTTCTCCTCTGTTCTAGTCTCTATTCTTTTGCCATTTAATGTTTTATGTGACTTTATTTTGTCTCATGTTTTTTTAAAATAGTCTTCATTTGAATTTTTTTTCCTATTGCTTTCATTTTTTTCCTAACTTTTTATCAGCTTCTATTTTACTTTTTTTTTTGACAGGCCCGTCACCTTTTGTATGGTCATCTTTTTCCTAATTTTTTATATTTCTGCTTTGTGGTCTATCTTTTTTTTTTTTTTTTTTTTTTTTTTTTTTTTTTTTTTTTTTTTTTTTTTTTTGCAATCACACAAGAGGAGGTTTATTTTCTGGCTAGCCAGGGTCCAAGCCCCAGAGCACCAACGCAGTGGCCACTCTCGCAGGCAAGGACCCCGACCGGAACAACGGCATGCCTTTTATCCCCATGGTGCACAAGCTGCGCACAAGCCGACTACGCATGGATCATTGACCTTTAAAATGATTGGTTGCCCACTACTGCCTTTTGAAATAATTGGCAGGTTGGTTGCCCTCTATTGCCTGATGGGCCAGTCGCCCGTGCTTCAATGACCTCATCCCATAATTCCCGTTACAGCGGTGTAGCGAGCAAGCAATGACCAGAAGCAAAGGTTTGCCGTTAGCTCATTGCCCCACCCAAGTGAATTCCCGACAAGTAGAAGAATTCCTCTGCCCTTCCTCTGTCCTACAAATTCCTCTGCCTTACATTCCCCCCTTTCTCTAGGTAGCAGACGAGCACTCCTGCTCGTCCTCAAGGTCTCTTAGGTGCTCTAGTTCTATAGCACTTGACCATAGCTGCTGATATTGTTGTTGCAACACTAGTAGCTGGACAGTGTTTATCCGTTCTTTCACAAAAGCTACTAGTCTATTAATTACACATGGCGCAAAAGTAAGGACTAAGATTAGCATAATGAGTGGGCCTAGTAGGATGGATAGTAGCGTTGTTAACCAGGGGGAACTGTTAACCCAAGACTCAAACCAACCTGCTCCTATCGCTCCTAAGCCAAAAAGAGTAGCCAGGGTTATGGCTGTGATGGGCTCTCTTTTTCTTTTAAAAATTAGGTTGGTGACTCTTTGCCCTACTGTGCCCTCATACATTGTCTCCTCAGTGTGGTATATTATTTTTGGGAACACTAACACCATTATACAGTAATCTTTAGACCCATGTAAGGTTATGGGGTTGGTGGGGGTTCGGGGCGGCAAGTACAGCTGCAGGTCTCTACCCCAAAAACATTAGACCAAAAACACAACATCCCCAAAACACAACAACCAACCCCCACCGCGACCCGTCCATGTTGCCACCCAGTTCAATCTTTAGATGCCACAACCCCAGTCCAAGTCTAGGTCAGGAGTCCTGGGCTGTCGCCGCCATGCGGGTCAGGTCTGGTCTTCAGAGGATTCCTCGGGTCTGCAGTTGCTTTCCACTGGTCCTGGCACCGTTCCTGGTCTTTTTATTAGCAGGTCTCACGTGGGAGTGGTGTATCCAGGTCGCTACTATTCTATTGACCTTAAGAGCAGTGGGGGTAACAAGAATAATTTGATAGGGGCCCTTCCACCTCGGCTCGAGGGTTCTGTTGTTATGCCGTTTCACCCACACCCAATCCCCTGCTGGTGTGGGTGAAATGGTGTCCGGCACCACCCTCCTCAGGCCGGTAGATAGCATGGAGGCCCGGCCATACTTGACTGTGGACACGTTGCAGAGCCTGCCTCAGGGCTCATTCTAGGAACTACAGGAGGGGGTGTGCCATACATGATTTTAAAAGGGGTTAAACGCAAGTGATAAGGGGTGTTCCGGGCTCGGAACAGGGCGAAGGGAAGGAGGGTCACCCAGTCTCCGCCAGTCTCCAGGGCCAATTTAGTCAGGGTCTCCTTTATTGTTCTATTTATTCGCTCTACCTGCCCAGAGCTCTGGGGATTATATGCACAATGTAATTTCCAATCTATCCCCATAGCCTGGGCCAGCCCTTGACTAACCTGACAGATATTATTTGATCTTATCCCTTCCGGCAGTCCATACCTGGGGACTATTTCTTCTAATATTTTCTTAGCTACTGTCAAAGCTGTTTCTCCTTTCGTAGGGAAGGCTTTTACCCATCTGGAAAACGTATCTACTATGACCAGTAAATATCGGTACCCGTATTTTCTAGGCTTGACTTCTGTGAAATTCACTTCCCAAAATAGTCCTGGCTGCCTCCCCCTTTCCCTCGTACCTGCGTGGGTCCCTCTGGTCCTCCCCGGCTGCATGACCTGACAGGCTCGGCAACTTTTGACGATGTCATCTGGAACCCGTCCTTGTGACTTGAACCTTAGTTGAGCAGTGTCCAGCAGTTGCAGCATCTTTCTCTTCCCTAGATGTGTGGTCTGATGCAGGTGTTCTAACAGGAGATGTTCGTCAGGGGCCGGAGGAGAGCCCGGCAGCATACTTAGAGAGGATCATGGAGGCCTTCCGGCAGTACACCCCCATAGATCCCACAATGGAGGAGAGTAAGGCAGCTGTTATGATGGCGTTTGTCAATCAGGCAGCCCCCGACATTAGGCTCAAAGTGCAGAGAATAGATAGATTGGGCGAAAAGACTCTACAGGACCTGTTAGAAGTGGCAGAGAAGGTCGATAATAATAGAGAGACGCTAGAAGAGAGGTTAGAGAGGATCAAAAGAGAAGACAGGAAATTCCAAGCTGGGGAAGCACGGAAAGCAAACAGAGAGATGGCTAAAATCCTGCTAGCTGCCACAAGAGGGGGACAGATAGGGTCAGAGGACAGAGAAAGGCCCTGGCGGGAGAGGCTAGGCAAGGATCAATGTGCCAATTGCAAGGAGCATGGGCATTGGGCCCGAGAGTGCCCCAAAAGAAAGGGGGGCGAAGACTTGGAGGTCCTGAAAAAGTCATGGTTGCAGGACAGGTGACAGACAAATAGGGAAGATGGGGTTCGGTCCCCCTCCCCAAACTTAGGATAACTTTGCAAGTGGAGGGGAACCCAGTCAGCTTCCTCATAGATACAGGAGCAGAACATTTGGTACTAACGGAAGACACAGGAAAATTGTCCAGTAAGACCAGTTGGGTGCAGGGGGCAACAGGAGCCAAACTATATCGGTGGACCACATGGCAGAGATTGGGTTTGGGTTCAGGAAAAACTCGCCTACCCTGTTCAACAAGGCCCTCCATGATGACCTTGGGTTTGCGGAAAAGGCTCCACCTCTGTATGAAGGGTTTAGGGCGGGGCGAGCATGGGAGTGGACTGCAAATGGAAGATGCTTTTCATGCCCTGAGGGCAGCCATGCTGGAAGCCCCAGCCCTAGCACCCCCTGATCCTACTTGTCAAAAAAAAGAAAAAAAAAAAAAAACTAGATCCGGTGGCGGCCGGGTGGCCAGCGTGCTTGCGATTCATCGCAGCCACGGCCCTGTTGGTCAAAGACGCTGATAAGCTCACCCTAGGGCAGCGGCTGCAGATCACCACCCCGCACGCCATAGAGGGGGTTCTGAAGCAGCCACCGGGACGGTGGATCTCAAATGCGAGGCTGACTCATTACCAAGGGCTTTTGCTGGACGCACCCCGCCTCGAGTTCCAGACCCCTGCCGCCTCGAATCCAGCTACGCTTCTGCCAACCCCTGCTGCAGCCGCACCTGAACGTGATTACCTTGAGATCCTAGCCGAGACCCAGACGACCCGTAGAGACTTGAAGGATCGCCCCCTTCCAGGTAGCGACCTGACCTGGTTCACGGACAGAAGCAGTTTCATCCGGGACGGACGCAGGTACGCAGGGGCAGCCATAGTAGATGACCAAGGTAAACTTGTCTGGGCGGCACGCCTTCCGCAAGCGACATCTGCTCAGAAGGCAGAACTAATAGCGCTGACAGAGGCTCTTAGCCGGGCCCGAGGAAAAAGGCTGACGGTGTACACTGACAGCCGCTATGCCATTGGGACTGTGCACATACATGGGGCCCTCTACAGGGAAAGGGGCTTCATCACAGCAGAGGGAAAGGAAATTAAGCACATGCCTGAAATACTCCACCTACTAGAGGCTGTTTTGCTGCCAAAGGCAGTGGCGGTAGTCCATACCCCGGGACACCAGAGCGGGGATTCCATGGAAGCATGGGGCAATCGGAGAGCAGACGCTGAAGCTAAGAAGGCTGCAGAAGACACTCCGCAGCCAGACATCCTGCACCTTAGCCTGCCACCCCCAGGCATGGGATGGTTGCCTCCTCTGCCGGACTGTAGATGAGGTCTGGGCCTCAGAGCAGCTACGTGAAGATGGCTGGTTGCGGGACAAAGGGCATCGCCTAATAGTGCCAGAACTCTTAGAACGCCACCTGTGGTCTATCTTAATAGCTAAAATTATTCATAACGTTTGATTGTTGTTATTATAATTTTTCATGTTATGTTAAAATATTATGTTAAGATTTTTTTCTGCTTTATGATGAGAGTTTTTTTTGCAGGGAAATGTTGCTGCTAATTTTGCTTTGCAATTTTTTTGAAATTTTCTTCTTTTTCTTTATTTCTATAAATTGACAAATACAAATTGTATATATTTATAATGTACAACATGTTGTTTTGATGTATGCACACCTTGTGGAATGTCTAAAATTAGTTAATGAACATGTGTATTACCTCACATACTTATGGGTTTTTAAAGAGCAGTTTTAGGTTCCCAGTCTGTCTTAGTATAATTTCTTTTGCTATTGCAGAATATCACAGACTGGGTAATTTATAAAGAAAAGAAATTTATTTCTTACAATTCTGGAGGCTGAGAAGCCCAAAGTCAAGGGGCTGTGCCTGGTAAGGGCCTTCCTGCTGTGTCATTTCATGGTGGAAGGGGTCACATGGCCAGAGGGCAAGAGCATGTCCACTTATGTCTCTCTTCCTCTTCTCATGAAGCCACCAGTCCTATCATGGGCAGTCTACCCCGAATACCTTATTTAATCCTAATTATCTCCCAAAGGCTTTACCTCCAAATACTGTCAACATATGAATTTGGGGATTAAGTTTTCAATACAAACTTTGGGGGAAAAATTCAAATCATAGCACAGTCAAATTAAGAGAAATGTACAGATTTTTCATTTACCCCCTGTTCTCACACATGCATTGTGGGTGTGGTACATTCCATGGCTTTGAACAAATGTATAATCCATGTATCTATTATTATAGTATCATACAGAGTAGTTTCACTGCTGTAAAATTCCTCTGTGCTCTATTTCAGATGATTAGTTTTATGGTGTCTGTGCAAGGATGTTTTGTTTACAACTTAAAAAAAGACGTATGTTGAATCATTGAATCTATTAAATTTTCCTTGACAGGCTATTATATTAGTATATAGTATTAGGCTATTATACTAGTATAATATATTCTAATTATTATTCTAGAATATATTCTAGAATATGTATTCTACCTAAATGGTAAAGATTAAAGTATCTTTCTTGGTTTCTTAACCAGAAAGGTGCCTCCTATTTTGTTACTCCTCTCCACTCCTTTTATATTTTATTAGTTTTTAAATTTATTTCAATAGATTTAGGGAGAAAAAATGGTTTCTTGTTACATGCATGAATTGAATAGTGGTGACACTGGTCTAATAGTGTTGGTTGTACCCAATAGTGTTGGTTGTACCCAATAGATAATTTCTCATCCTTATATCTCCATCACCGTCCTCCTTCTGAGTCTCCACTGTCCATTATGTCACTCTGTATGAACATATATATCCATAGCTTAGCTCCCACTTATAAATAAAAACATGTACTATTGGTTTTCCATTCCTGAGTTACTTCACTTAGCATAACAGTCTCCATTCTCATCCCAGTTGCTGCAAAAGACATTATATGGCTTAGTAGTATTCCATGGTTTATATATATCACATTTTCTTCGCCCACTCATCAGTTTATGAGCACTTAGGTTGATTCTGTATCTTTGCAATTGTGAATTGTGCTGCAATACACAGTGCAAGTGTCTTTCTGATGTAATGACCTCTTTTCCTTTGGGTAAATCCATAGTAGTGGGATTGCCAGATCGAATGGTAAACCTACTTTTAGTTTTTTAAGAAATCTCCAGTTTTCCATAGTTGTACTAATTTACATTCCAAACAACAGTATATAAATATTCCCTTTTTTCTTTTTCTTTTTTTACCACATCCATGCTGAGTTCTATTTTTTTTTTTTTTGACTTTTTAAAGCTGGCATTGTTTTTATAACCTGAGAATTTACTGAATTTATCAATTCTAGTAGTCTTTTGGTGTAGTCTTTAGGGTTTTCCAGATACAAGTTCATATTATCAGCAAACAGGAATAGTTTGACCTCCTCTTTTATGATTTAGATGCCCTTTATTTCTTTCTCTTACCTGATTACTCTGGCTAGGATATCCAGTACCATGTTGGATAGAAGTGGTGACAGTGGACATTCTTGTCTTGTTCTGATTCTTAGGGGGATGCTTTCAACTTTTCCCCATTCAGTATTATATTGACCATGAATTTGTCATCTATGCCTTTTATTATTTTGAGGCATGTTGCTTCTATGCTTATTTTGTTAAGCATTTTTCTCATGACGGGTGCTGGATATTATCAAATGCTTTTCCCACAGCTATTAAGATGATCATAGGGTTTTTGTTTTCAATACTGTTTGTGTGGAGAATCACATTCATTGATTTGAGTATGCTGAGTTATCCTTGCACTCCTGAGATGAAACCCACTTGATTGTGGTTAGTTGTCTTTTTGATGTGCTTTTGGATTCAGTTTGCTAGTATTTTCTTGAGGATTTTGTGTTTATGTATATTGGCTATATTAGTATGTAGTTTTGTTGTTGTTGTTGTTGTTTTCTTTCCTGGCTCTGGTATTAGGGTGATACTGGCTTTGTAGAGTGAGTTAGGGAGGATTCCTTCCTTTTCCTTCTTTTGGAACAATTACAATAGTGTTGGTACCAGCTCTTCTTTGTTGATCTGGTACAATTCTTCTATGAATTGATTCTGGGATTTTTTTAATTGGGAGGGTTTGTTTTTTATTACTTATTCAACCTCACCACTTACTACTGGTCTCTGCATGATTTTTATTTTTTCCTATTTCATGTTTGAGAGGTTGTATGTTTCTAAGAATTTATACAAATTTTCTAGATTTTTTTATTTTGTGTGCATAGAGGTGTTAATAGTAGTCTCAGGTGATCATTTGTATTTCTGTGGTATCAGTGGTCATGCCTCCTTTTTCATTTCTGGCTGAACTTATTTGAATTCTTTGTCTTCTTTTCTTAGTTAATCTGGCTAGTGGTTTATCAATTTTGTTTATTTTTTCGAAGAACCAGCATTTTGTTTCATTGATCCTTTGTATTTTTTTTATTAATTTCAGAATCTTATGGGGATACAATTGTTAAGGTTACATACATTGCCCTTATTTCCCCTCCTTGCTGGAGGCAGAGCTTCAAGTGTGTCCTTCCCCCAGATGGTATGCATCACACTCACTATGTATGTATATACCGATTCCTTCCTCCCTCCTCCCACCTGTCCCACACCTGACAAATGTTGGTTTTTCTTATTTTCTTAACATTTTGGTTACATTTTATATCTTTGCCTCTCCCTAGCAAGGGTTAGAGGTATGCCCTTCCCCATCACAATGCTCGCCACATCCTACAGATGTGGGACTATCCCCCCCAACTCCCGAATCCCTGGTGAGCACCACTACCCTTTGAGCACCATAGTGTTAATCAGTCAGTACCAATTTGATGGTGAGTATATATGGAGCCCATTATTCTGATCTTGTGTCACCTCACTTTGGATAATGGGCTTTAACTCAATCCAGGATAATATAAGCGGTGCTAGCTCACTGTCATTTCTTAGTATTGAGTAGTATCCCATTGTAAACATATACAAAATTTTAATAATCCACTCATGAATTGGTGGACACTTAGGTTGTTTCCACGTCCTTGCCTATAGTGAATTGTGCTGCCATAAACATTCGGGTGCAGATGTCTTTATAATAGAATGACTTATGCTCTTTGGGGTAGATGCCTAATAATGCTATTGCTGGGTCGAATGGTATTTCTATTTTTAGCTCTTTGAGATATCTCCAAATTCTTTTCCACAAAGGTTGCGCTAATTTGCAGTCCCACCAGCAGTGTAAGAGTGTTCCTGTCTCTCCACATCCTCGCCAGCATTTGTTGTTTTGGGATTTCTTGATATAGGCCATTCTCACTGGGGTTAGATTATATCTCATTGTGGTTTTGATTTGCATTTCTCTAATGATTAGCGATGTTGAGCATTTTTTAATATGTTTGCTGGCCATTATTCTATCTTCTTTAGAAAAGTTTCTGTTCAGCTCCATTGCCCATTTCTTGATGGGGTTGTTTGATTTTTTCTTGTTAATTCTTTTGAATTCTAATAGATTCTTATTATCAGACCTTTATCAGAAGTTTGATTTTTTCTTGTTAATTCTTTGGAGTTCTAGATAGATTCTTATTATCAGACCTTTATTGGAAGTGTAGAGAGAAAATGTTTTCTCCCATTCTGTAAGTTGTCTATTTGCTCTATGATAGTTTCCTTAGCTGTTCAGAAACTTTTTAATTTGATCAGGTACCATTTGTTTATTTTTGTTGCTGCAGTGATTGCTTTGGGGGGTCTTCTTCAAGAATTCTTTGCCTAGGTCAATGTCTGAGAGGGTTTTTCCCAACCTCTTCTTCTAGGATTCTTAAGGTTTCATGCCTTAGGTTTAAATCTGTTATCCGTCTTGAGTGGATTTTTGTGAGAGATGAGAGGTAGGGATCCTGATTCAATCTTCTGCCTGTAGCTATCCAGTTTTCCTAGCACCATTTATTGAAGAGAGATTTTTTCCCCCATTGGTACTTTGATGGGGATTGCATTAATTCTGTAGATGACTTTAGGTAATATCGACATATTAATGACATCAATTCTACTGATTTATGAACAAGGTAGATTTTTCCATCTTCTACATTTTTACTTCTACATGTTTACATCTTCTACAATTTCTTTTTTTAAAAAATACAAAGGTCAAATCTTGAATCTTTGTATTATTTTTAATTCCAATTTCATTTAATTATGTTCTGATCTTGGTTATTTCTTTCTTGCCCTCTAGCTTGGGGCTTGACTTGCTCTTGTTTTCCTACTTTCTTGAGGTATGAAGTCAGATTTTTAATTTGTGATCCTTCTGTCTTTATTTGGTAGGCATTTAGTGCTATAAAATTCTGTTTTAATACTCCTTTTCCTGTATCCCAGAGATACTGGTAGCTTGTGTCACTTTTGTCATTCAATTCAAAGAAATGTTTAATTTCCATCTTAATTTCATCACATTTACAAAGATCATTCAGCCACATATCATTTAATTTCCATGTATTTGTGTAGCTTTGAGATGTCCTCTTAGAATTGATTTATAGTTTCATTCTGCTGTGATCTGAAAAGATACCTAATATAACTATGATTTTTGAAATTTGTTAAGACTTGTTTTGTGGCCTAACATGACAGTTTCTTTAATGTATGACACCTCTGATTTATATCTTAACCTGGTTCAGAATGGCTTTGACTACCAGCCCTGATTTCCTAAATTCTTTTTACAAACTGCTACTTACTACCAAGGGACATGCCTCATGCCTTCCAGAGTTTTCTTCTCTCTTTCAAAAGATGGTTATTGCTGAGAACTCACACCTGTGGATTTTCTGGGAAAGTTTCTATGTCGTCTCTTTCCATTTCCCCAAGTGGTTATGCTTTGTCATTCTCAGTTCAGCTCAAAGCAGTTTTCAGACAGGGGTTGATCCTCTTCTTAAGGAGATGACTATTTCTTAGTGGTGTGTGAAAACCACCACCACTGGGCCTCCTAGACCCTGTGTCTTATTACTTTCTAGAACCAATGAGACTTTATGGTGTCCTGTATTGATTCTACTGCATTCAGAAGCTTTGGAACTCCTGATATGTAATTTACATCTTATATAATTTTTCTCTTACCTTCTTTATCAGTGTAGTTTGGAGTGTAGGGGCAGAAATATATGATAACTTTCCTCATTCATCATAAGGGTCATGGTGATACTCCTATGCCAAAAGGCAGGTTAATAAGAGAAAAACATAACAGATTTATTTAATCAAAGTTTTATGTGACATGTGAGCCTTCAGAAATGAAGACCCAAAGACCCAGAGAAAACTCTGTTTCTATGCTTATGTTTGACAAAGAATGGACAGCTGTGTAGAAGTATGATTGAACAAAAGGGTAGGTAATGGTAATAGAGTGAGGTCTAATAGCTCGTGGTAATAGACTGAGGAGGGAACCCAGCAATGCTTGTCCTTTTAGATTCTTCTTGGCCTTTCTAGAAAGTGAGCTGTCCTCCCAGGTATGGGTCCGGGCAGGAACTCTGTGGAATGAGAGTCTTCAAGGAGGAAGGGAAATGGGTGAGAGTGATTGTTCTATATTTTAATGGCTTTGTTTGTTGGTTTGTTTGTATATGTGAGAGAGGGGTTCTGGTTTCTATGATCCATCTTGGGGAAGAGGAATTCTGGTTTCTGTGATTTACTTCAGGGAAGAAACAGGGTGGGAGACAGGTGGGCAGGAGAGGGTCAGAGTCATCATTCTGAGGACCTTCCAATCTTCTTCAGTTGAAAGTACTCAGCATGCCAATGTGCCATACTTTGAGGTATTGTGTTCTGAGCTCTGACAGGAGGAAAATTAGGAAATTAAAGATTAAGCTGCTATCATACTAAATTATTTAACAGCTGTTCTCCAAATAGCACTTTGAATTTTTATTGCACCTAGTTCATTGGTCAATAAAGTTATTTTTGTAGTTTGTAGCATTTAAGGGAAACATTAGTTGCTTTCAGAGACAAATCCTACAATTTGGTGACTTGATACAACAGAAGTTTACTTCTTACTCATGTAAAATTCAGTTGGCAAGGGGAGTACTGGGGTAGAGACATGTGTCTTCACGTGGTCACTCAGAGGGCTAGGTTGAGAGAGGCTCTGCCATATTTAACACGTGGATTCTGCAACTGTCCCAGGCCTTGGCATCCACTTGGCAGATGGAATAAAAGAGACAAGCTACAGGTTTGTGCAGGAGGTTTTTATGGGCTGGGTCTGAAAGTAGTATACCTGGTTTCCCCGTACTCATACTGGTACAGCTAGTCAGTCCTAAGATTACATCTAGCTGAAGATAAGCTAGAAAATGGAATTCTGTTCTGTGCATAGGAAGAAAAGAAAACAGATTTTGGCCGGGCGCGGTGGCTCACACCTGTAATCCTAGCACTCTGGGAGGCTGAGGCGGGCGGATTGCTCGAAGTCAGGAGTTCGAAACCAGCCTGAGCAAGAGTGAGACCCCATCTCTACTATAAATAGAACAGAATTGGCCAACTAATTAATATATATAGAAAAAATTAGCCGGGCATGTTAGTCCCAGCTACTCGGGAGGCTGAGACAGTAGGATCGCTTGAGCCCAGGAGTTTGAGATTGCTGTGAGCTAGGCTGATGTCATGGCACTCACTCTAGCCTGGGCAACAAAGTGAGACTCTGTCTCAAAAAAAAGAAAAGAAAAGAAAACAGATTTGGTGAAGAGATGATCCATCCTGGCCACAAAGTGTCTATCTCTTCTGCCAGTCCACTAGCTCTGTCAAGGCAGGGTGAAAGTTTTATTTTTCCTTATCCCCACTAGCTTAGCATAAAATGGGGGAGATAACATATATTCAATGAATGTGCATGAAATTCAATGAAATTAAATTTTTATTTTCTAACTTAATTTGAATTATTTAAATATAATCTAATTTTCATCATGAGCCATGTATAACACTTCTGGCTGGGACTTGCAGTGGGCAGGGTTAAACTAACACAGAGATGGGATGACAGATTGACAAAGTAGACTAGCTATGGAACAGATCCTTCTCTAGTCTCTATAAACTGTGACAAAGCCCTGTTTCATTTTAATTTGCCATGGAAAAGGACACATATGTTGAGATAGGTTAGATCAGAATGTAGTCTGGCATCTGCCATGATAACATGCAGGATGAGGGAGAATCATCCAAGGTGAAAATAGTATTGCTGCTATACTCACACTTGGAAGAAATATTTTGGACAGATAGTGGAGTGTGTGTGTGTGTGTGTGTGTGTGTGTGTGTGTATGTTCAACACTAAAGGAAATTGCTATTAGCATCTCTAAGTATTACATTTTTTGTTGTGATATTATCATCTAAAATGATACAGCATATCATAAAATGTTTCATCATTTTTAATGATGTACATAATTTCGTCATTTAGAATAGGTCCAATTTTGGGCAACTTCAGCATTATAATATCTTACCAGAATATAGATTATCAAGGGACAGAATTCTTGAATTTTCAAAAAGCTAAGAAATTATGTAGTCTGACTTTTAATTAAGAGATCGGAAATCATGTGTACATGTTGAGAGATTTATAAAAGAATACATAGCAAGATGGGAACTTGGAGCCAAGCCAATACTTCTATAGTCTCACGGGTATATGAAGGACCACCAGGGTGCTGTTTTGTGTCTACTAAGGCCCTCGCCAGCACGACTCTCTTGATGGCCTGTCCTCTGTTTTCAGTTACTCCTGGGCATGGGAGAGTCCCTGGGATTTAATTAGAAGGGACTTGTCAAGAAGGCTGTGGAATCAGTGAGTCCAGATCAGAGTACCTTGATCCCCAAATTACTTCCCTGTTGAAATGTGATTTTCTGATTTAATAAAAGTCAAAAGATTATAAATGGGGGGGGGTTGGGGAGAGAAGGGAGAGAGGGAGAGTGAATGAGGAGAAATTGAAATGATTTATACTCAGTAACTATCTTTTTAGGATCTCACATACCACGGAAGCTTGTGTTAAACATTTATGAGAAAGATCTAAAAATTGGGGGGACGGGGGGAAATGGGCATTTATTGAAACCTTAAAATCTGTACCCCCATAATATGCTGAAATAAAAAAAATTAAAAAAATAAAAATTAAATAAAAATAAAAAGATGGACAAAGAAAAAAATAAAAATAAAAATAAAAATACGGACTATATTCTTTAGATGTTAGCCTAATCATCACCCGGGTAGTCCAAAATAAACAAATGCATGTAGAATGTTACATGAATTCATATGAATATGTTAAAGTCTAATCTATTTCAGGAGGGATACAACTATTCTTATTATTTTTACTCCTTTGAAAATTAGCTTCAATTATTTAGAGAAGGACCTAGATCAAAAGCTAGTTAGTTCAAATCAAAATCACAATGAGATACCACTTCACATCCATTAAGATGAATATTATTTAACAAAACTCCTCCAGTCAAACAGAAAATTACTTGTTGGCAAGGGTGTGGAGAAATTGAAATTGAAACACTTGTGCACTGTTGGTGGGAATGTGAAATGGCGCAGGCACTATGATAAACAGTATAACAGTTCTTCAGAATATTAAAAATAGAATTACCATATCGTTCAGCAATTCCACTTCTGGGCATATACCCAAAAGAACCAAAAGCAGGGTCTCAAAGAGCTATTTGTATACCCATGTTCATAGCATTATTTACAACAGAAAAAACCAACCCAAGTGTCTATTGACAAATGAATGGATAAACAAAATGTGGTATAGATATATCCATATGCACATACCTAAACACATACATACAATGGAATATTGTACAGCATTAAAAGGAAAAGAAATTCTGACACAAGCTTACAATATGTATGATTGTTGAGAACCTTGTTTTAAGTGAAATAAGCCAGCTATAAAAAGACATATACTGCATGATTTCACTTATATGAGTAGGTAGTCAAATTCATAGAGACAGGAAGTATAATGGTGGTTTCCAGGGACTGGAAGAGGGTAGAATGTGGGATTATTGTCTAATACATTTAGAGTTTCAGTTTTGTAAGTTGAAAAGAGCTCTGGAGATAGGTTGCACAATAAGGTGAATGTATTTATCACTACTGAACCATACAATTAAAAAAATTTTAGCTGGTAAATTTTATGTTATATGTATTTTACCACAACTTAAAAAATAACTGGAGTTAGGGGTCAGTGTAAAATCTCATGGTAGACTCTTACTGCCTTTTGGATTAATTCTGAGACTTGGCTCAGAATGCCTTTGTGCCAACAACACATATGAAGATTTTAGCATCAGCTAAAACTAAACATTAAGAAGGCAGGCCACTTAGTGCAAGCTGCTGGTGTTACTACTACTGTCTGATATCATGAGTTTTTATTGTGTGTGTAAAACTAGTCGGTTTGCATTGAGTACCAGTTTTCACATGCATTCTCCCAGTTAATCCTCATATTAATCCAATAGCTTGGGCACTATTATCATGCCCAGCAAACACATGATATAGCTGATGTTTAGAAAATCTTTTCAGTAACAAACTTGGGGACTGGTGGAACTGGGTTTGAAACCCATGTCTGTCTGATGCCCAAGTTCAAGTTCTTAATGACTCACTGTCTTCAGTTCCACCATGTCAAAATTTCCAATAGAGTATAGGAACCAGAAACCAGGGAAAAGCCCCAAATCCTTAGCTGGTGGCTGTCAGCCTTTATTATCCAGCATTCCTGACACTTTTCTTGATCTTTTTTCCCCACAGCTGTTTCTCCAAAACTGCACTTCTCTTCTAAATTTATTCCTCCCCATTGTCCACACTCCTCGATTTTGTCAGGATAGCCACTTCAAGGACCGTATAAGCATCACCCCAGAACACGCTGATGTTCATGCTCTTCTGCTCCACTGTTCATCTACATCAGTGCACACCTGTCTCTCCTTTGCTCCTCCACTCCTGAGCAAAGCTTAGACAACACCTCTCATATGAGTTGCATTTTGCTTGAGTCCTGATAAATTTTGTTCTATTGATTAAAACATTTATAGTGTTTTTAAAACAGCTTCATTGAAGTATAGTTGACTATATTTAAATTGAATGATGTAACTAGATTTAACATATGTATACAACTATGACACAATCACCACATTCAAATGATGAATATATACATCACTCTCAAAAGTTTCCTCATGTCCCTTGGTAATTTCTCCCTTAGTGCCTTCCCTTAACCTCCCATCCTCAAGAAATCTGATGAGTTTTCTGTCATTATTCATTATTTGCATTTTCTAAAATTATATATAAATATAATATCACAGTATAAACTCTGTTGGTGAAGGATACAGGGAGACAATATTTAATGATAAAAGGGTCAATTCACTAAGAAGACATAAACAATCCTAACAACAAAACTTTAAGAATGCTCTGTGCCAGCCTAAGAGTATGGCAGAGCTTCTACTACCACTGAAGTTGGACCAGACCTAAGATGCACTCTTTCCTAATAGAGAGTTTTAGACCATCATTCTTCTCTTTCATTGCCTTCTAGTCGTCATCCATTTTGTGATTGTGGTTCTGTGTACCCTGCATGCTTTTGTCTTTTTCTGATGCTGAGATATCTCTAACCCTAGGGAACTCAATCTCAGTCTTATCTAGCGAGACTTTTCCTACCACATCTCAGATATAATTTGTATTTTTCAGGAATAATAGTCTTTCTGGTTTCCAGTGCAATTTGCTCACATGGAACTGAGTAGAAGATTCTGCTACAGGCAGCATGTTGTTGGGGGCAGCTTGAAAAATCTCTATAAATATCTTTTTGAGGATGAAGAGAGGGATAGAGGAAGAAACCTGAGTTCTAGTACTGAGTTCAACACAGTCCCATATGCCATTTCATTAACCTAAGAGCTGCGATGAGAAGAGCATGGTCAGGAACTTCCGAGAACCATCATAGAAGGAATTTCAACTTCTCATATGAGAAGTTACATCTGGGAAAGTAACATATTTCTTAAACAGGCTGGTGCATCCATCCTGAAGCTAGTGAATGTTTGCTGCTAATGATTTATAGCTGCTCTCTTTCTATGGAGAACTGCCCTCGGCTAATGAAAAGCTGACTTACTACTGGAAGTTATGTGCTCACCTGCAAATTCAGGGGAAATTAGTAGGCAATGACTGAGACACATGGGGAGTGCAATCCAAGCCCACTTGTATCACGTGGGAATGACTCTGTATTGATACTTACGCTCCAGAGCCCCTTGTTAAATTTTATGTTTCAACTTGACTGGGTTTCCCAGATATTTGGCTAACCACTATTTCTGTGTGCGTTTGTGAGAGTGTTTTCAGAAGAGATCAGCATTTGAGTTTGTAGACTGAGTGAGTAGAGCAGGTGGACCTCCGCAGGGTAGGTGGGCATCATTCAATCTGTTGATGACTCAAACAGGACAAAAAGGCAGAGATGGTTGGATTTACTCTCTATGTTGTACTACTGAGTGGGGACATTGATCTTCTCCTACCCTCAGCACTCATGGTTCTTAGGATTTCAGACTGGAATGTGCACCATTGGCCCTCAGGTCTCAGACTTGAAACTATACCACTGGCGTTCCTGGATCTCCAGCTTGCACGGGGCTCCTCAACCTCCAAGAATACATGAATCAATAACTTTAAAAAATCTATCGATAATAGATATAGATGGAATATCTATCTATCTATATCTATCTTTATATATCTCTATATCTACCTAATTCTAATCTATGCATCTCTCCCTCAGTAAATCCTGTGTGTCTAAAAGAGCTTTCCCTAACCACCAACTCACTGGAGCTATTCACAACCTCTATCTTATCCGTCTTTGATGCTCATCTCTTTTCTTCCAGCACAGTTTTATAAATGTCCTTACTCCTGGAGGTAGTCTGGGAGTTGTAGTCTGTCTTTCACTTGAGTCAGATCTTGTCCCTTTAGGAGGCATCTGAGTCAGACTAACCCAAACTCACGTACAATGTAATATGCCAAGACCACATGGAACTACTCAGGAAAGAGGTAAAGGAGGCATTTTTCATTATCAGGAGCAAGAAAAGATAAGAAATGAAACAATTCTTTGTTGATAAACCCAGGGAACAATAAGTGCAACTAGGAGCTGTTCTGGAATATGTCAATTCTGAGAGAATAAGAGCCCAAAGTGTTGTCTACAGATAGGCTTTTTGTAGGTAAGGAAGATAAATCACCCCTTACAGATAGAATTACAACAGAATTCATTTTACAGAGGCACAGAAAGGTGCTATTGCTTTAGATTATTATTTATTGTGAATTCTTTCACTACAGGACCTTTAAGCTGGGCAGATCTTTCCTATTAGATTTTTATTGGCCATTCTCCTTCCCTTTTCTTTGGTTAGAAAAAGGAATACTCATTGTTATCCTTTGCATCTTGGTTATTGTACTTTAAGTCCTTCCTAACATATTTTTGCTCTATAGTCCTTACTTCTGCATTTGTCTGGAGTTTCCTGAATGTGTGGTACTGACAAGTATTCAAAAGCTTTTGTGGTACTTGTAACTTGGCAGGTGATTGGGGAAACTACTTAATGAACCATACATATGTGTTAGAGACATCAGTCAGACTGGAATTTGCATATGTCTCTTCATGTTATCCTCCATACTAGAAAGCAGGTTATAGAAAACCCAGAATAAAAATGCATCAGGAAAAGAAGCCATTCCTGGAGGACAGTGTGGGCATGAGAAAACGAGGCTTCAGAGCCTGCCGGACTAGCAAGAAGAAAGTGCAAAGACCTAAACCACTCATTAATCCAGTGACCAGGACCAAAGAATTAAGTATTGTTTCAGATTCTGTTTTTCTAACTGGTAGCATACTGTCTAGACCACTTTTAGCATTGGCCTTTCAAAGACAAGAAGATAGTGGGCTTATAGGTATGTTTTATGCTTGTCACCTCTTCACAATCATTTTGGAAGAAATATTTTCTTTCTACTCCCAAGAAGAAGTAATTAAATCACATCAGCTTAATAGAAGATCAACAGATATCGGGGTGATATTTTATAAAAACAATTACATTATAGCATTATCAATCATATGCCCTCAGTACGGAAGCACAGAGGTGCTTAATTACATAATGATTCTGTGTGGGGTGGAGATGGGTCAGGGCAATGGGTAGAATCTTTAGATATAGTAGCCTTGATAGACTGGTGAGTGAAGGAAGGAGAGCACAAACAGGGGACAGTATCAGACACCTCTGGGCCCTGACTTACCTTCTCTCAGACTCGTTTCTGATTTCAGCTGTTGTCTAGTGGACTGCTCCTTGTGGGCTTTGACGCACTGCATGCTACTTGTCTTCCACTTTATGCCCCAGGTTTCTCTAATACTTTGGACACTGTCAGGTCTCTATTAGTCAAGGATGTGTGTACAGTCTGGAAGTACGTGGGGTTAATGACCCCAGGGTAGCCCTCAACAAATATAATGGAATGGGAGCTGATGGTGAAATACTTCTGGCCAATTCTTAGGTGAAAAATTCTGAGAGGCAAACTCTACGTTCCTTAGAGGGTTGCAGAGAGAATATTGCCTTGTACTTCAGTGGTAGCACCTTTACAATGAAGGTTCCTCTTTTCCTCAGTATCTCAGGTCCCTCATTCCTGCATGCCAGAATAACTTCAAAATAAAATAACTGGCTTGGTGTGGTGGCTCACCCCTGTAATCCTAGCACTCCGGGAGGCTGAGGTGGGAGGATCTCTTGAGCTCAGGAGCTGAAGACCAGCCCTGAGCAAGAGTGAGGCCCCGTCTCTACTAAAAATAGAAAAAAATTAGCCAGGTGTGGTGGGTGCACACCTGTAGTCCCAGCTACTTGGGAGGCTGAGGCAGTAGGATTGCTTGAGCTTAGGAGTCTGAGGTTGCTGTGAGCTAGGCTGACGCCATAGCATTCACTCTAGCCTAGGCAATAGAGTGAGACTCTGTCTCAAAAAAACAAAACAAAATAAAACACCTTCCCATAAATCTTTGTCTCTGACTCTGCTTTTGAGGAGTAACCCAAGTTAAGATAGTGTTAGGTGTGGCCTTAGAAACCAAGTGCTCACAATGAGATTGAGCCCAGCTGCCCACAGCAGTGAACTAGATAACATTTCCTTTAATTGCTTTTTCCTCCTCCCTTCACTCTCTCCTGTCCTCACTCATCCTCCTTGATTACATCCTGAGTAAACTCTAGACACAAGTTCTGGCTAAGCCTCTGCCATTGGTAGGGACCCAAATTTAGATAGGGATTGAGCAGAACTGATAAGGAAAATGGAGAGAGTGGCTCAGAGATATCAAAGGATGGATAAATTTCAAAAAAGTAATCAATAACATCAAAAACTATAGAGAGGTCGAATAAGATGAGAATTGAGGAGAATCATATTCAATAATTGCAAGATTACAGGCAATCTTGATATAAAGCTGGCAATGCAATAAAGAAAGTAGATTTTTATTCTACTGCTGAAATTTTTTCAAAGACTTTGTTTTTCTGGTTTTGAGCTACAAACTTCTTCATCTTCTTGGATCTGCAGGCTATAAACTTTAACACTTCCATTCTACTCAGAGAAATAATCTGTGCTGAAACATACAAGTTTACTATATCCCTTAGTCCCCCAAAATTTATTGTGCCTTGATTTTTTATGCCAACAAATATACCACTTCCTTTTGGAGTTGCCCTCGCCCAATTTTTTGACCTTAGCCTATCTTCCTATCTGCTCTTTTTATTTATCTGAAACTTCCTAATTGTTCAGTTTCTCTAATTTTACATGATTGACAGTGACTTCCTTTCTTCCTCACCAAAATTGGTTTTCTTGCTTTTCTTGAAGCATGTGAATCATTCTTCTCTTAAAAGTCTTGTCATTAAGCCTCTCTAAATTCTGGAGTTTGCTATGCATGCTAGAGGGATATTAAAGAAAAATACATTGTTAAGGATTCTGGATTTTTGGCATCAAGTAATGAGGATAGAGAGACTGTTGCTATTTATTAGAAGAAAGGGCCCAGAAATGGCACACTCAACAATAATAAAAATTATCCTGCAGGGGTTGGAAAGATAATTTCTTCAGAATTTTATTTTAATCTTTAATTCCCTTCATAATGTCACAGGCATTTTCTTGTCAATGTTTTAATCATCCACAAATTCTTTCTACATACTGTCCTTTGTGTTTAACTTAATAAAGTTAATTCCATTAGAAATATGGGTAATCATTCTGATGATTGTAAGTGGATCTTTTAGATAAACGACTATGCAGCATTGAAAATTTTCTAGTCACGTAGAGAATGTGAAGTGTAAGAAGTGCTGCATGGAAATCATGGGTGTGGTCTCAGAAATCAGGACAGTGTTTAACCATGGGGAAGTAGGTGCTGGTGCCTGCAGGAGGTCTCAAGGGGGCCTCTGGTGTCTTGTTAATGTTCTGTCTCTTGAGCTGGATACTGACTATATAGATGTTTCAGTTTGTGAAAATTCAGTTAAGTTTTACAATTATGGCTTACCTACATATATGTATGTAATTTATTCTTAAATAAAAAGTTCAAAATCTGTACCCCCATAATATGCCGAAATAAAAAAAAAAGTTCAAAAACAAACATAAAGATGAAACTGTGAAGGTACTAGACATGAAGAAGTCCTCTTTAACTTTGAATCACAAATCAAAAGTGAATACAGAAATGACTGATTAAATTGACTACAAAGAAAGAAAACATACTGTACAAGGTCAAAAGAAATGTTATTTGGAAAATATATTTGCAACTCGCATTACGACAAAGGGTTAAATCTCCTAGTATACAAGAGTTCCTAGAAATCAGTAAGTAAAAGAACTACTTAGCTGAAAGTGAATTTAAAAAATATGCCATGTTACAAAAATGAGGTAGAAATTGTTCTTAAATATGTGAAAAAGTTCTCAGCCTTTGTCACAGTAAGAGAAATGCAAATGAAAGCTACAAGATAACACTCAACCCATTATGTTGGAAAAGTCTGCTAATACAGTGTGTTGATAAGGATGTAAGGAACCAGGTAGTCCCATACACAGTTTTTGGAAATTAGTTTACTTGTACATGTGTCAAATGACTCAGGTATAAGAGTATTAGGCGAAACAGTGATTAGAATAGCAAAGATATTGTAAATAGGAATAAACTTCTTTTTGCTCATTTGTGGATATATGCCCAAACCGTAGAGAATTAAGGTGAGAAGTAGATAATTAAAATATGAAGTGAGAGCATTTTAGCTGTCTACATCAAAGTTTTGTTGAAAATTACTCAATTGAAAAATTAATTAAATATAGGGGTAAAGCTATAACAAAACAAAAACAAAATTGAAGTTCAACATGAATGATATTAAATAGCAGATAATCCTGTAAATGTATTCATAATACATTTAAGTATTAATAATTGTAAGAAAAAATAGCAATTGTTGTAATATTAAAAATAATAGCATATAGCTATATAATGCCTATCCTTGCCAGAGTTTAGGAAAACTTTGACACTTGTACTGATGTTTGTTGGCCTGTGAATTGATACAAAGGCCCTAACAGTCAATTTGACCATAGGTATCAACAAAGTAAGTTATCCCACTTGTAGCAAATTATCCCTAGACTATAGTACAAGAACCATATAATATTGTGAACAACACTAATTATTTATAGATTTATTTCTTTAGAGACAGAGTCTTACTCTGTTGCCTGGGCTAGAGTGCCGTGCCATCAGCCTAGCTCCCAGCAGCCTCAACTCCTGGGCTCAAACAATCCTTCTGCCTCAGCCTCCCAAGTAGCTGGGACTATAGGCATATGCCACCATGCCCGGCTAATTTTTTCTATATATTTTTAGTTGGCCAATGCATTTCTTTCTATTTTTTCAGAAAAGGAGTCTCACTCTTGCTCAGGCTGGTTTCAAACTCCTGACCTTGAGCGATCCTCCTGTCTCGGCCTCCCAGAGTGCTAGGATTACAGGCATGAGCTACCGCGCCTGGCCTTATAGTTTTATTTTTAATAATAAAATATTAGTATTTAACAATGAGTTATCAATAAGGAACTGAAAATAAATTAGCATGTATTCATACAATGAGATATTATGAAGTCTTGAAAAAATATTGTTCTTTGATACAATTTAAAGGTGTGAGATATACTTCAATATATATTCAGTAATTTAAAAAGATATGAAGTTTTATATTGCATAATCACAATTTGGTAAAATTTTATAGAGATGGTCTAAAAGGAAACACCTTAAATTGATAAGAGGATAAGAAATTTTCTTTTTTTTTACGTTAAATATTTTCAAAATTATAATCAGGAAAATTAACAAAACAAATAACTTGGAATATTTCAGTGTCTGATATGATTGGAGTTATCTGATGTTGTTTTGTGGCGCTGGTTTCCTGCAGGTAATCCGTGGACCATTTTAGATGGACAGCTTTATTCTCCTCTGAAGGGTCCCTGGTGGTAGTGACTCTCACAGAGAGAAAAGTTTAAAGATTTATTTCAGAAAAGCCATTTTGTCACCTGTCCAGTGGAGCTCTCAGATTGATTCTTGGCTCAATGTTCAAGAGGACAAAAGCAGATTTCTTCTGAGATTTTCCCAAGTTTATACTCAAATGCATGGTGAAAAAACAGCTGGTCTTAAGGCTCTAGTCAAGAATTTGATTCTCTAAGATAATATTGACCAGGTAGACACCACATCCTGACTCAGAGCCACTCCTCCAAGCTGAGGATGAGAGTGGTGTATGATGATTTCTTCCACATGTCCATACAACCATCATAAGTTGTTTTTCAGGAAATACCTTAATCTGAATTTGCAGAAAGTTGCATTAAGTTTAGACAAAGCATGTACCAAATTGTTAGACTAAAATATGGATAAGTTTCTGCTATTCCATAAAAAGAGCAAAGACTTTGGAATTAGAAAGGCGTATGTTTGAATACTATGTGGTATCTTGCACACTATTAAAGTCTGTTCATCTTTCTTACCCTGTTTCTTCATCTGTGAAAATAGATCATTGACATCTACCATCCTAGGTTGGAGGGTAATATCAGGAAATGTACATGAAAGACCCTCAGAATTTCTGTCTCATGGAGACCCTCCTCTGTGTCAGGCATCAATTTAGAGGAAGTTATATGTTTTTTCATTTAATAACCAATTCCTGAATATCTTCCATACCATCTTGCCCCAATCTTAACTTATTTTTCCAAACTAAAGGTATCAATTTGGTTGTAAATTGCTCCATATTATAGAGAAGATTGAGACTAAAACTCTAGATATATGTTTATAAGCCAAGATATAATTTAGTAGCACTATATTAAAATTCAAAAGATAGTAATTAACTTAAAATCATTTTGAAATGACATGAAATAAACACATGTGTATATATTTAACTTACAGTAAAATTAACTTTGGGTGTACAAATGCATATACTTGCATAACCTTCACAACAGGATACAGGACAGTCTCATCATAGTCAGTTCCCTTGTACTATTCTTTTGTAGCCAAACTCTTTTCCCACCCTTAACCTGTGGCAATCATTGATTTATTCTCCATCACTATATCACTATTATTTTGTCTTTTTCAGGAACATTATGTAAATGGATCATACAGCATGTAATCTTTCAAAACTTGCTTCTTTGATAGTCATCTAAGTTGTTACAGTAGTTTCTTCCTCTTTATTGCTGAGTATTTTACTATACTGATGTATAGTGGTTTGTTTAATCATTTATCTGCTAAAGCATATCTGGGGTTGTTTATAGGTTTTGGATCTTATGAATAGATCTGCAATAAACATTCATATCTCTTCAACTTTATTGACACTTTCCTCTGTCATTTCTATTAAGCTATTGGGTCTATTCAGTGAGCTTTTTTGTTTGGCTATTCTTTTGTTCAATTCTAAAATTTATATTTTGTTCTGCTTTATACCTTTTATTTCTCTCCTGAGACTTTCTGTATTTCTTCTTATTTAAAGAGCACTTAATAATATTTATTTGAAAACATTTATAGTAGCTGCTTTGATGTTTTTGTTGAAGAATTGCAACTTCTTAATCAGTTTCTTGTTGTCATCTGCCAATTGACTTTTTATCACAAGTTGAGATTTTTTTCCCCCTTGTTCTTCTATACCAAATAATCTTGAATTGTATTCTTGACCTTTTGAATGTTATATAGTAAGACTGTGAAAATGATTTTAATACTATAAAAATTTTTTAAACAAGCAATTTACCTGGTCGTATTTAAACCACAAGCTTGGATCAACCTTCTGCAGCTGTGATTTCAATATTAGTTTCCTTTTCAAAGCCCTTTGTAGAGCTCATTAAATCTATTCCATGTTTGTGCTCCAATTGCCAGTCTGGAACCTGGACGGTGGCTATTATCTTGGTTCAGTTCTCAAAGTCTGATTCAGAACTGCAGTGTGGAATTTCTAAGTGCAGTTAGAAATATTCTGCTCTCTCTCTTCTTTCTGTGTGTGTCGTGTGTGTGTGTGTGTGTGTGTGTGTGTGTGTGTGTGTGTGTCGTTTGGGAAGGAAGTAAGGAACTTGTCAATACACAAAAGTAGTTTATCTCATGGGTCAGTTAGATTTTGCTGCAAAGCAACCAAAAAGCATTGGTTTCACAAACATTTTATTGGTGCTCTTATATCTGTGGAGTGACTAGGTCATTCTGCAGATCTGTGCCTGGCCAGATCTAATACACTGGGCCAACTTGTGTGTTTGCAGTCACATACTGAGTTTGGTGGAGGGTGGGCTCAGCTTGGAGAACTCATGTTTAGTCCATATGGTCTTTCATCCTGCTACAGGCTCGTCTGGGTTTATTAGCATGATGGTTCAGCAGGGGTCCCAGGGAGTGAAGACAAGCATGCAGGGCCTCTTGGCCTGGACTTGGAACTGGCACAGCATCCCATCTCCCACATTATATTGGCCAAAGCAAGTCCCAGAGCCAGCCCAGATTTAAATAGTGGGAAACACACTTCACTTCTTCAGAAAGTACGAAATCACTACAAAAGGGCATAGATTAAAGAGATGAAGAATGTACATCATGTTTGCAATCTATCAAAAGCTATAAAAGCCTTGTTGTGACCAGGATCTCAAAATAAATTAAATTATGTGTTCTTTAATTATTTTTATAAGAGGGCAGGTTGGGGTTGTATTTGAGTATGAAGTAGTGTGGGCTGGTTTTCCCTCCTCTCCTTCAACTTGTGCTTGTTTGCTGTTTTGGGACATTCTTTGATAAATTCTTTTTTATGCCAAATATTGTCAAATAACTTTATTAAGTGTGAATAAAGGAAAGCTTTTTTATCCTATAGCACTTAATTATGAACTTTATTTTTGTATTTTGTCAGTCACAGGTACAGCTCAGGGAAACAGGTAAGGACAGCTATCTGAGATAAGGAATGTGAATGAGCAGCCTCTTAGACAAGCTTAGTTTTCCACCTCCATGTGATAGAATTAGATAAAGAAGTGGTAGAGTCTCAAAAAGTTTTGCTCCCACATATTCTAAAAGTATGTAAGAGAATAACTAAAAGCTAATATCATAGAATAACTGATGAATCCTTGGAAATTCAACTTTCAAAGCTTAAAATACCCAAAGGATTATGGTTGGGTTTCAGTTTACAAGGAAGGAAATATTTGTTTATGGTAGGCTTTAAAAAAATGTCATGACACGATGGAGAAAACTAAGACACCAGTTTAGAGTCTTAAAAGGTGCAATTTATTTGTTTCAATTCCAGGTAAAATGGAGCAATGACACTCTACCTGGATATAATGCATAGAGCAGGGGTGACTGTCGGCACCTAAAACTCTGAGGAAGAGTAAAGAAACCACTTTAGCAATATGAGGACATGTGGTCCCAAAAGACTGAGGCAAACAATTGTTGCCTTTTTCCTTTGTCTGACCTCTCATATTCTTTTCATAAAGTAGGTGCAGTCATGGCAAATTCAGGTCATAGCAGGCTAACTATAGCCTCAGAATTTTTCTGGTTCGGGGATTAAAGAAGATAGCCCCAGAAAACCAGAAAAGCCAAGGAGCTTGGACAAGCAAAACCATGATGGTGCTTAAGAACTCCTGAGCTTACCATCAAACTGCACATGTGTGAATGTAATGCAAAAAAAAGCAAACCAACACACACACACACACACTCACACACACACACACACACACACACAGAGAGAGAGAGAGAGAGAGAGAGAGAGAGAGAGAGAAGGCAGAATGTTTCTAACTGATCTGCACTTAGAAATTCCACACTGTAGTTCCTAATAAACTGAATGGAAGTTCCAGCACCTTTATGAGTCTGCCAGTAACCATTAGCACAGATCTAGAAAGCTGACAATTTTTTTCATACATTTTGTGGCCCACATTCTGCCACTGCAGCCATCATTGCCACCAGAATGCCATAGTGCATCTTCAGCATACACTTTCCTTCTGAGCGAAAAAGGAGATTGACTTGAGACACAATGACTCTGTTGATTTGAAGGAGAAAAGGAAGCCTGTAATTAAGACTATGCAGACAGTGCTGTCCAGACTCACATTTGTATTCTCAGCCCTAATTAGCTCTTTTGGAGCAGATTGTTTGCAATGAGCTCCAGAAAATTGAGTATGATTTACTCTAGGCAAACAGGGTTTCGTTGTTAATCTTTCCATATTTAATGAGGCAATATCTTAAGGATGAACAACAGTAAACAAGGAAGCTTGTCAATAAGAATCAAGACTGTGCCAGAATCCACTTTTACACCAAAACAAGTCTCTGGAGAAAAATAACATCGCTGGCATGAATTGGCAGTGAGGGAAGTGCTACAAAAAGTATCATCCCAGTTCAAAACTGATAATTCAATTTTGGGTGTCTAATATTGACAGGCAAATATAAAGCAAGCAAAGTGCCCATACTGCTGCAGAAGGCAATGAAAATGTGATAAACAGAAAGATGTGACAATAAGGTTTCTGACTTCACAGAAATATAAGGGCATTCTGCTAGGATTGTGAATTTTAATACTGTATAGTCTTACACATGAACTGTGCCATTAATAAAAACAGGTGAGCGGAGTGAGGTGTGAGAGCCCATTTAGACACTTTTGCACATGGTAGGGGGGATTCCTATGCTCTGCTCTAGATGAGACTCCTCAGCCAATACCTGCAACTGCTGTTCTCTTCCAGCTGGGTCTTCCACGCTGAATACTCACACTTGACTGAGTATGCTTTGTATTGTAGCTTTACTAATGCTGCCCTCTCTACCTTGGACTCCCTTTCCTGGCTTTCATAGTCTTCCGAATTTCTAATAATCCTTAAACTCCTAATCAAATTATCTCCTTACTATAGGAGATGAAGAATTCCTTCTTCATCTGCGTTTCTCAGACACATTTTAAACCCAGGTTTCCAAATAGAATATGAGCCACTAAGAGGCAAAAATTGAACTATTATTTCTGTATCTTCAACTCCAAGGTCGTAGCAGTTTGGACTAATTTAAGAGGATGTGGTACACTGGCATCATATGGAAATCTCAGAATACTTTTTGCATAGGTGCACAGAGAAAAATTTGCACAGAGAACATAGAGACACTGACCAAAACAAAGAACAAAAAGATAGCATTTTTATCACTGTTCCTAAGACATCTCAGTATGGGGTAGAAATTCAGTTTCTGCTTCTTGCTTGACTAGTGGAATGGGTTGGTAAATTGATTGCAAAAAAAAAAACGACAATAATTATACCTTTCTTGTATCAACAACTCTTTGCAATGTGATTTTTCAGCTTCTCTCAACAAGAAATGAAGTCTATTTCCCTAACCTTTGAATCTAGGATGATCTTGAAGCTTACTTTACCAATAAAATGAAGTAAAAATGATCCTGTGCCAAACCCAAGCCTACACCTCAGAATATGCCTTGAATTCTTCTGCTTGTTCTCTTGTTAAGTCCCAGCAACTATACTGAAACATCTGGAGCTAGCCTAGTGAAAGATGAGCGACCACGTGGACCAAAAACAGGCCATCTTGGCTGAGATCATCTGAGTCCAGACTGCCTGAACTGACACAGATGATTGAGTAAATACAAATAAGACCAGAGAAACCATGCAGATGAGCCCAGCTCAAACTGCTAATCCACTCTGTTGTGAACTAAATAAAAGATTGTTGTTTTAATTCACTGTGTTTTTAGATGGTTTATACTCAGAAAAAAATCAACTGATACAGTCAAATGACTATAAAGATATACAACTATTATGTACTCAAAATAATTAAAAATTAAAAAAAAAACAAAATAGTCAAATGCACAAATATTTGGTATGATCCTACAAAAGACGTGTCTTGGAGATTTTTCTTCTTGACTGTTGAACTATTCAAATATTCTTCCTGATCCCAAGCTTCTTGAATTTTTCCCTCTTTTTATTCTTTCCCAGAGTATATCTGTTCTCTTATATTCCTATGCTTCTTCTGTACTCTCCAATTTCTACCATTTTTCCTCCAATTTCATCTTAGTTTCTCTATTGTACCTTTTTTCTTCCTGTGCATTGTAATTGAAGGCTTTCAATTAGAATACAGGAGAGGAATAAATGAAAAGTACCTACCTATACTGAGCCAAACAGCTACAAGGCTACCTTTTCTACTGCTAAATATTTTATGTTAAAAAACAGAATAGAAAACTAAAGTAGAAAAACAACAATAACAAATTTCCCATTCTTGGCTTTCAGTTACATTGCAACTGTTATTCTAGTTTGATTTGTATATTTTGCCCCAAGAGGAATTTATAGAATGTGTTTTATTCTAGGAAGGCAGTAAAGTAAGGGATAAAGTTCCTACCTGCCACAATCTATCCTCAGGTAACATTTTGAGTCATTAAAAGAGAGTGGTTTTCATTTAGTACTGTCTCCCCTTCCTTGTCACCCCCAACACCAATCAGTATATAGGAAGAGATTGTAATAAAATACTGAAATTTTCACTCAAAAATGCTTTTCCAGTATAAAAGTAGCTTGCTATGTTTCAGGTCCTAAAAATCAGTTTTACAAGAGGAGAAATACAGTTGTTTATCCACAAGTATTTTAAATTTTGAAATGCCAAATTGTACTCTAAGATTTATCGATCTTTGTTCATGCAAAGCTGGAGGCTAAAAGAAAGTTATCAATTTACATTCCTATGTGTGAGTATTAATATTCTTTCATCATTACAAGGACTGTTTTTTTTCACTTTCTTATCATGCTAATATATATACATATAATAAATGTTTCCATTTTAGCCATTTTAAGTGTTCAATTCAGTAGCATTAATTATATTCATGATGATGTGAAACCATCCCATCACTGTTATCTGTTTGCAAAACTTTTTCATCATCCTGAACAGAAACTCTGTAACCACTAAGCAATACTCCCCATTCCCACCTCAACTCAGACTCTGGTAACATGCAATATGCTTTCTGTACGGATTTGCCTATTTTGGATATTTCATGTATGAGGATCATACAATATTTGTCCTTTTTATCTGACTTATTTCACTTTATAATCCTAAATATATTTTTAGGATTCCTTGGTTTTGCATTATGTATCAGAACTGCTTTCTTTTATGGTTGAATAATATTTCATTGACTGTATGTATCACATTTTGTTATCTGTTCATCTATTGATGAACACATGGGTTGTTTTACTTTTCTAGTTTCGTGAATAGTGCTACAATGAGCATTCATGTACTGTTTGAATCCCTGATTTCAATTCTTTTGGTTTATACCTAGGAATGGAATTCCTAGGACAGAAGCTAATTCTACGTTAACATTTTTTATTTATTTTTTTATTTTAGCATATTAAGGGTGTAGAAGTGTTAAGGTTACAAATATTGCCCATTACCCCCTTGAGTAAGAGCTTCAAGCGTGTTCATCCCCCAAACGTTGCACATCTTACTCGTTTGGCTGTATATACCCATCCCCTCCTCCTTTCTCCCACCCTCCCGACACCTGATAAATGTTATTTAACATCTGTGAGGAACCACCAAATGGTTTTCTACAGTGGCTGACCCATTTTACTTTCCCACTAGCAACATATTAGGGTTCCAATTTTTCTACATTCTCACCAAGATTTATTTTTCAGTTTCTGTTTGTAGCCACCCTAGTGGGTGTGAAGTGGTATCTCATTATGGTTTTGATTCGCATTTCCCTAATAAATAATCATGTTGAACACTTCTGCACATTTCATTTGTATATCTCCTCTGGAGAAATGAATATTCATGTCTTTTGCCCATTTTTTTATTGAATTCTTTCATTGTCTTTTTGTTGTTGAGTTACATAGTTCTTTATGTAGTCTAGATATTAAACCCTTATCAGATTTATGATTTACAAATATTTTTTTTCACTGAAGAGCCTGTCTTTTTGCTTTCTTGGGAATGTCTTTTGAGGAAAATGTTTTCAATTTTGATAAAGCCTTCAATTCATTTATATTTTGTTTTGATGATTGTGCTTTCAGTATCATATTTAAGAATCTATTGGCAAATTCAAGGTCATGATGATTTAACTCTATATTTTAAGAGTTTATAATTTTAATCCTTAAATTTTGGTTTTTGAATCACTTTGAGTTAATTTTTATATATGGTGTGAGATAAGGGTTCAATTTTATTCATTAGTACTGTTGCCCCAGAACCATTGGTTGAAGAGATTCTTTTTCTACCATTGAATGGTCTTGGCACTCATTCCAAAAATCGATTAGCCATAGATGTGTGAATTTATTTCTGGAGTCTTAATTTTTTTTTCTATTGGCCTATATATCTCTCCTTATGGCAGTACTATACTGTTTTGTTTGCTGTACCTTTGTGTAATTTGAAATTGAGAAGAGTAAATCTCCCTAAGCTGTTCTTCTTTTCCAATGTTGTTTCAGGTATTCAGAGCCCCTTGAAGATTTGTATAAATTAGAGGACTGACTTTTCCCCTTCTTGCAAAAAAAACTATTGGAATTTTGATAGGGATTGCATTGAATCTTTAGATCCTTTTGTGTAGCATTGCATCTTATACATTGTATATGCATAACATACATTTATTATTACTTTTATACATTTTTTAAAAAATAATTTAGGAAATAAAAAGGGAAATTACAAACCAAAAATAAAATAATAATAGCTTTAATATTTGCCCATATTTACCTTTATTTGAATTCTTTATTTCTTCTTTCAGAAACAAATTGCTTTCTAGAGTCCTTTCATTTGAACCTGAAGGACTCACTTTCATTTGAACCTGAAGGACTCATTTCTCTCAGCTCTTATTTATTTGGGTATGTCACCATTTCTCCCTCATTTTTTGAGGGACAGTTTACTGGATATAGAATTGTTGGTTGAAAAGTTTTTCTGTTTGTGGCTTTTTTTTTCTGTTTATTTGTTTTGGCACTTTAACTATGTCATTCCACTGCCTCTGGCCTCTATGGCTTCTGGTAAGAAATCAAATTTTAATCTATGGGCCATCCCTTGTATGTGATTATGCCACTTCTTTGTTGCTGCTTTCTACAATTTCTCTTTGTTTTTGCCTTCAATATTTTGATTAGAATGTGTCTCAGTATAAATTTCTTTAGGCTTATCATACTTGGAGTTCCTGGGTTTCTTGGATTTATATACAAGTCTCCCTTCAAATTTGGAAATTCTATGGCCATTCCCTCATATATTCTTTCTGCACCTTTCTCCCTCTCTCTTCTCCTTCTGAATTTTCCATTAGGCATGTGTTAGTCCACTTGACAGTTTCCTGCAGGACACTTAGGTTTTATTCACTTTCTTCATTTCTTTTTTCTTTTTGCTCTTCAGACTAAATCATTTCAATTGTCCTGTCTTTGAGATCATGATTCTTTCTTCTGACTGCTCAAATCTACTTATTTAAAATCTCTCATTTTAGTTATGATAATTTTCAGCTTCAGTATTTCTCTTTGGTTACTTTTAATAATTTTTATCTCCTATTGGCATTCTCATTTTTTGGACACACTTTTTTTTTTTTTTTTTTAATTTCCTTTGGTTTTTGTCCACAACCATTTCCATTTAGTTCTTTGAATGTCTTGGCAGTGGATTTAAATTCTACTAAGTGAAGTATCTCAAGAACAGAAAAACAAGCACCACATGTACTCACCAGCAAATTGGTATTAATGGATCAACACCTCAGTGGACATATAGAAATAACATTTATCGGGTGTAGGGCAAGTGGGAGGGGGAGGAGGGGATGGGTATATGCAAACATAATGAGTGAGATATGCATTGGATGGTCACACTTGAGGCTCTGATTCAAGGAAGGAGGGGGGGCTTGGGCAATATACATAACCTTAACACTTGTACCCCCATAATACACTAAAATAAAAAAATAAAAAATTCATATAAAAAAAATAAAGTCTTTATCTATTAAGCCCAATGTCTGGGGTTCCTCAAGAGCAGTTTCTGTAAATTAATTTTGTTCCTTTGAATGGCTCATATTTCCTGTTTTCTTGTATACCTTGTGATTTTTTTTGTTTAAACCGGATGTTTGAATATTGTAATTTGATAACTCTGAAAACCAGCTTCCTCTTTTCCAGGATTTGTTCTTTTTGGATTGTTAATACCTATAATGATCCATTTGTTTATTGACATTTCCAAACTATTTTTACAAAGACTGTTACCCCTTTTCAGTTTGCGATCCCCGATGCCTCTTTTACTTTATCTTGTGTTTGGAAGGAGTCTTAACAGAGATTTCCTTGAAAATGATGGGACAAACAAACAAATGAAAACACCTCTCCCAGTCTTTGCATATTGGTTCAGTGCCAGAACACTCCTTCAACATTTATCCAGGCTTGCACTGAGCCTAGGTATCAATAAAGGTGAAATCTTAGGGGTTTCAGGTCTTTCCTTTTCATGAGGTTTTGCTCTGGATATGTCTGTGGTTTTCTAAATTCCTTAGTATAGTTGGGTGCTCTTGGGTGCTCTGCCTTTTCAAGTAAACTCTTCCTGGCTTTTCTTTCCATGTTTTAGATACTCTACTGTAAGTTTCAAGCATACCTTTTGCCACAGGCCACTGCTGGCTATTCATTAGCCTCGCAGTGTTTTCAAGCAATGTCCAACATTTTTCCTTTATAAGCAAGTTCCATGTTAGGCAAAATAGAGATGAACACCTTTGTTCAGGCCTTTAGTTATCTCCCAGGTGAGTTGAAACAGACGTATGAGATAATTTGTGAGTGAATGATGCTCTGCTGTCTCTGGAACCAGGGACTAGGGGCCCCCACTAGGAGTGGGGGCTATAGTATGCAAGACTGCTGAGCTGGAGAGGGAGTGGAACAAAAGCAAGTAAAAGTGCCACAAAGATCTCCTACCATTTAACAATTGCCTTTTACTTGATTTAGCATTTGCTTGATTGCTGTAAACCTTTGATTATTTTCTGGAGTTCTAGCAAAGTGGGTTCTGACAGTTTCTGCTTGATTCCCAAAGCTTTAGTGGAGGGATGAAAGCTTAGAGCTACCTACTCCGACTCTTTGTTGATGTGACTGTGAGAGCAGTGGGGTTTTCCCATAGTTTTTCAAATTATTGCCAATCTATGGGGTGAAAAATATTATCTCATTGTTTTTATTTTTATTTTCCTAATAACTTGTGAGCTGTGTTTCTCTTTTCAAGTTTTACAGACACTTTGCCAATAATTTAAGTTCTTTGTTTTTTATTAGTTTATAGAATTTCATCATATAGTCTTCATATGAATTCTTTGTTATATATTCTCTAATTATTTTCTCTTTCCTGACAACTTTATTTTAATACTGTTTATGGGGCCTATGCTCAAAAAATTTTTTTTATATAATTGAACTTAAAAAAATATTTTCTCCTATGGCATTAGGATTTTATGCCTTACTTAATAAGGTCTTTCCTATAAATATTTTCTATAATAAATCTAATTTCTTAGATTTAATTTCTTTGTTTTATTAGCTTATTAAAATATTGTTTAAAAAATAAAATATGTATTAAAATGCTTAATTACATAAATGTTATTTAGTTAAATTTTTGATCCCCTATGTCATGCTCTTGATTTTCTTCAAATGTCTTTTTCATTTTGATTTTTTTTCCAAGTGTTTCTCATTTTGTTTCAAATTTCTTCCTGAGATTCCACTTTTCTGTGCATACTATAGCCTGCTTCCACTAATCATGGAATGGTATGGGACAAACTTACCTGTGTGATTCAACAGTGGCTGGTGTTTGGAGAAAGAATGTTTTCCTGGATGTCACCCTCCTTGACACTTCTTGGCCTCTTTCACACAAATGTTCACATTACAGCCCCCAAATTTCTGTGACCAAACTACAAACTTCATACCTGGTATGAATTTAGTTTCACCAATAATCAGCATGATAGTTCCTAATACATCCTCCCACTTTTTGTGTCTTTTACCTTTGATATAGAGAACCCCTAGAAATGTTCTTTCTTTTTGTAGTCGTCCTTCCTTTTATGTTCTTTGATCTGTGGTCTTCTCTGTGAAGTTGATTCTTTCTGCATTTTACTCTCATGGATTCTTCAGTAAGTTTGATTCACTAAGGAGAGTCCTTCTTGTCTACTGCTAATGTTATAATTTTGTTTCCTCTAATACAATTTTTTTATGTCTTCTCAAGGGAAGAAAAAGATACAGCGCTTGTTCTCAGGCTAATATCCTGATCTAATTTCCCATGTATATTTTTATTCTTACAACACATTTTTATAATAGGATTTGAGGCTCCAGGAAAGATCACATTTAGTAAAATAAAATAAAAATACTTGGGGGAATGGGAAGATATGAATGAGTAAAAATGGAAAGAAAACAGCAAGAAATTTGTGTGGTACCCGTAGGAAGTCATATCCTTGGCAGACTTGGGGCTCAGTCCTAATAACAGATAGGAAAGCAAAGGGTATTCTGGAAAACTAACCTTTGACTTGCACAGAAATAAGTTTTCTGGGGTTGGTTTTATGCAGTCATTAGAACCTAATGAGTAGAAAAGTGCTTAGCTAGAGTTTCCAGAAAATTATAAATCTTCTTATGGTCAGAATTTTATTCTACCAAAATGGAATTATTGGCAGCTGGGAATCTCAGAAAGGACTTTGTGTGTTCATGAAAACTTCCCTTTCAATTGGGAATGTCCAGCAAGTTTTCCACGTTGGTATGTTTTTATATTTTTATTCCTACAACTGACCCACAATGAGAGTAGCTAAACCATTTGACATATATCTTCTCTTCTTTGTGATAGGTGAGCTGAAAATATGGACCTTTTCCCCCATTACCCAGAAAAATCAATCACATGTTTGGAAATATAAGATATAAATAAACTGGTAGTTAAGAGTTGGACTCTTTCTAGAAAAAAATGAAAAACACTTGGTGTTGTAGAGGTAAGTTTCAACCTTGTAGATATTCATTGTAGTTACTTGGGGTGGGTGCAGGCACTTTTATGTCTTCTATCTTAGTTCTGAATTACTCCCTGGCATTGACAGCATGTTTATACTCTTATTTTGTGTTGATGGATTTGTAACTACATTCTCTGGCTAACTTTTGTCTCCACATTAGATTATACATTCTGTGAGAGAAGGACAGGTGCCAATGTTTCCTTCAAGTACCCTGGACAAGACTATAATAACACCAGTATTGAGGAAGTGATTAATAAATAACGCTACATTTTCTTGACAGTAAATGAACAGTTGAGTATGTCATTTTCTGTGAGCATTATGGGGAGGTTCTCCAGCTGCCTAGATTTGCCCTAGGCTTTTGACTTGACCTCTTATAAAAGCAGGCAAACTTGTTTGGGCAGAGCTCCAGAGGGCTGGGTGACAGAGAGGGAATAAGAAAAAATGTCCATTATGAATCTCTGGTTCACAGTATCCTCTGAGTAAGGAAGAATAAAATGAAACCATCAGGTAAGGAATTAAAGGACCCTTTGATCAGGAATTATAGATTCTAATTATAGGCCTTTAGTTATCCCCTGAATAACCCCTGAAAATTCAATTATTCTTTTATTTATTCATCTATAAAAGGGAGTGAAAGGAGATGCTAATGTTTCCTTCAATAGTGTTATAAAGAGTTAAGGGGAAAATTAGAGATGAAGTGAAACTTTTGAAATGGGAAGTAATTCAGATATAATTCTTGACATATATTGATATTCATGTTCATTTAACATTAGCTTATCCTGTTGAAATCTTGGTGTACTTTCAGGCATGGCTCGATGTTTCCAGGACTCAGTAGCTTTATGATTTATTATTTTTTTCAGGCCTAATCCACATCATATTCCTGAGTTACTTCTGAGCAAATGTCTTTTCTGTTCTGTGCTTCAATAAATCCCACCACAGAATTGAGTTTACAAGAGAAACTGCTTGAAAGAAGAAATGAGTTTAAAACTTGAATTAAGTTTCCTAGGGTAAAAACAAGATTTTTCCTCCCTAAAGAACCTTGTTGGGCATGGGCCCACTCTTAAGGAAGAGTGGCCCTTTCAGTGCCAACACTTAAGAGCAGATGAATCACTCCTTGACCTTCTTGGAGCAGAATTGCTTGCTCCTTCTTCCATATCCACCCAGAATTTTGTACAAATTTTATTGTTGCCTTCCTGAGATTCAGAGATGTAGCAAAAAGAATATGGGCTTTGAAAATAGAGAGACATGGTTTCAAATACTGTCTCTGCCACCAGTTAATCATACAACTTAAAACAAGTTGTTTTCTAGGCTTTATCAGTAGAATAGGGTTATCTCTTAGGCTTGGTGTGAGAGTTAAATGTGCTACTGAATGTAAATTCCACAATGAAGAGTCTGGCATCTGGTAGGCACACAGTCAACAGCAGGGTAGCATTTCTGTGGTAGGGGGAGAGGGAAGTTTTGCCACAACCTCCATCTACTTAGCCTGGAAGGTATGAACAAAAATAGATATCCTGTTGCTGCACTGGCCACAATAAACACATGGACTGGCACAGCTTCACCCAGCAATCTTTGAAATATGTAAACTGGAGGAAAAAGAGAAAGAAGAGTACAAGAATACCCGAAGCTTAATATGGTTTGGCAACGCTGCTAGTAACATTTTCACCTCATGAACAATGCAAAGAAAAAAGTAGATAGGTGGGACAAATCCTGATCAATCTTGCCTATTTTTTCAATTAAGAAATAGGTTACACTGTTGGTGGGACTACAAACTAGTGCAACCTCTGTGGAAAGTAACATGGAGATACCCTAAAGAGATACAAGTAGATCTACCATTTGATCCAGCAATTCCATTACTGGGCATCTACCCAAAAGACCAAAGACACTCTATAAAAAAGACATCTGCACTCGAATGTTTATAGCAGCACAATTCACAATTGCAAAGATGTGGAAACAACCACAGTGCCCATCAATACATGAGTGGATTGATAAAATGTGGTATATGTATACCATGGAGTACTATTCAGCTATAAGAAACAATGGTGATATAGTACCTCTTATATTTTCCTGGATAGAGCTAGAACCCATTCTACTAAGTGAAGTATCCCAAGAATGGAAAAATAAGCACCACATGTACTCATCAGCAAATTGGTTTCATTGATCAACACCTAAGTATATAGGAATAACATTTATCGGGCATTGGGCAGATGGGAGGGGGAGGAGGGGATGGGTATATACATACATAATGAGTACAATGGGCACCGTCTGGGGGATGCACACGATTAAAGAGCTCTGACTCCGGTGGGGTGAGGCAGGGGGGAAGGCAACACACATAACCTAAACATTTGTACCCCCATAATATGCTGAAATAAAAAAAAAACTATATAAGAAAGAAGAAAAAAAGAAATAGGTTAGAGTCAGAGGAATGTCAAAGAGACCAATTATTAATATCCTACCTCTCAAAGCCTTAGCAGTTATATGAAAAAAGGACTATAAAAATATGAGAATGGAAGACACTAAATCACTGTTTTTCTGTAGATATGACTGTTATTTTAAGCAACATAGATGAAACTGGAGGTCACTAGAACTCATGAGAATTGTCTGAAAAACTATTAGAAATAAAACGAGAGTTCAGAAAAATCCTCAATTGCAAAATTTATATAAAAATCATGTTCGTTTATATGCCAATTATAAACAGAAACTTAATTAAGAAAACATCCCATTTATAATACCAAGAAAAAACATTTTAAAAAACCTAGGAAAAAGTTATATTCAGGATTTATGTAAAGGAAAGTTTAGAAGTCTTCTGAGGGTTATAAAAAAAAGACCTTGAAAAATAATTATAACTTATTCTTAGGTAGAAAGCCTCAATACTATAAAAATGCTACCTTCCAAAATTATTTTATGAAGTCTATAATATCCAAATTAGAATACCAATGAGATGTTTTGAGGGAAACTTTATGAAATATTTTCTGAGGAATACATGTACAAAATTGTTGTGATGACGCTGAAAAATAAGAAAAAAATAGATTCAGCGGAAGAAAATCTAAAATTTAGAAAATATTCATCTATAAATATATGAATATGTTATATATGTTAAGATGGAATTTTATTCAGTAGGAATAGATGAGTTAATTGAAAAACCATGTTGTGAAAATTAAATTGACATTTGTGAAAAGCATGTACTAGGATAGCTAGGATAGCTATGGCCAATTTATTCTCAAAGTGAATTTGAAATTTATTCATTGTGTAAATGTGAAAATTAAAACATTAGAGATATTACAAGAAAATATGGAAGACAAAATGACACTTAAGAAAATATTGATAAAATAGCAACTTAAAAATTAAAAACTAGAGTGTGACAAAAGCATGGTAGTATGAAAAATCAAAATAAACTGTATGAAATATTTCTAACATGCACAGTGGTCTTATAAAATTATTAATAAATAAATATTGCATTCATAAGATGGGTGATTATTTTATAGAAAATAAGAAAATAATATACCTAGAAATAAACTTAAAGAAGTGAAATCTGTATACAAGGAAAACTACAAAACATGGTGAAAGAAATTGAAGAAGATACAAACAAATGGAAGGACATCCTATACTCATGAACTGAAAGGATTAATATTGTTAAAATGACCATAATACCCAAAGCAATCTATAGATCTAATGAAATGCATATCAAAATACCAATGTCAGGTTGTTTTTTTTTTTTACAGAAATAAAAGAAAATCCTAAAATTTATGTGGGACCTAGAGGGCACAAATAGCCAAAGCCTTCTTGAGCAAAAAGAACAAGGCTGGAGGCACCATACTACCTGACTTCAAAATATATTATAAGGCCATAGTAACCAAAACAACAAGATATTGGTATGAAAACAGACACATAGACCAATGGAACAGAACAGAGAACTCAGAAATAAATCCACATTTACAGCCTACTTATTTTTGACAAAGATGCCAAGATCATATATTGGGGAAAGGACGGTCCCTTCAATAAATGGTGCTGAGAAAACTGAATATCCATATGGAGAAGAATAAAACTGGACCCCTATCTTTCACTACATATGAATATCAAATCAAAATGGACTAGAGACCTAAACATAAGTCCTGAAACTACAAAACTACTAGAAGAAAACATTGGATAAACACTTCAGGATATTGGTCTTGGCAAAAACTGCTTGAGTAATGCATAAAAAGCCCTGGCAATTATAGCAAAACTGACAAATAGGATTATATCAAGTTAAAAAGCTTTTGCATAGCAGAGAAAACAATTAATATAGTGAAGAGACAGCCTATGGAATTAGAACAAATTCTGTTATATTCAAGGATTTTCATAGTTTTACACTTTACATTTAGATCTATGACCATTTTGAGTTAGGTTTTGTAAAGGATGTAAGGTATGTGTCTAGATTCATTTTTTTTGCCTGTGGATGTCAAGTTAATTGATTCAGCACCAATTGTTGAAAAGGCAGTATTTTCTCTTTTGAATTACCTCTGCTCTTTTGTCAAAGATAAATTGACTATATCAGTGTGTCTATTTTCTGGATTTCTATTTTGTTCCACTAATCTATCTGTCTAATCTTTCTCCAATGCCATACTGTCTTGATTAGTATGGTTTTATAGTATATCTTAAAGCAGGGTAGCATCAGTCCTCTGACTTTGATTTTCTCCTTCAATATTGTGTTGCCTATCATATCGATTTGCTAGGGCTGCCATAACAAACTGCCATAGAATGGGCAGCTTAAACAACAAAAATTTATTGTTTTACAGCTCTGGAGGCTAGCAGTCCAAGATCTGTGTGATGGCAGGGTTGGTTTCCTCTGAGGCCTCTCTTATGGGCTTGTAGATGACCTTCCTCTTGTTGCCTCTTCACATGGTCTTTTACTTGTGCATACACATTACTGGTAACTCCATGTATGTCTTACTCTTCTTCTTCTTTTTTTTTTATAAGGACACATTAAATTAGGGCCCACTCTAAGACCTTATTTTAACTTAATTACCTCTTTATAGGCCCTATCTCCAAATATAGTAACATTCCAAGGTACTGGGGGCTATGACTTCAACATATAAATTTGGGGGGAACACAATTCGGTTTATAACAGCTATTCTGTGTTTTTTGCCTCTCCATGTAAACTTTAGAATTAGTTTGTCCATATCCACAAAATACATGCTAATTTTTCTTTTAATTGAGATTGTGTGCAATGTATATGTCAACCAGGGAAGGACTAACATCTTGACAATATTGAGTCTTTATATACGTGAACATGGAAAATCTCTTCATTATTTAGTTCTTTGATTTCTGTCACCACAGTTTTGTAGTTTTTCTCATATAGATCTTTTAGTTTTTTTGGTAGATTTATAACTATTCCTTTTTTTGGTGTAAATGTAAATGGTATTAGGTTTCAAATTCAAGTTCTAATTGTTCATTGCTGGAATGTGGGAAAACAATTGACACTTGTATAACAACCTTGTGTTAGGGACAAATTGTGACCCTCCTCCCATTTATATACTGAAACTCTAACCCCTCAAAACCTCATAACATGACACTATTTGGAGATAGGGCCTTTAAAGGGGTGATTAAAAAAGGCTATTAGGGTGGGCCCTAATATGACCGGTATCCTTATAAGCAAAGGATATTTGTACACATTGAAAGACATGAGGTGTGTTAGTCCATTTTGCATTACTATAAAGGAATACCTGGGCAATAGACTGGGCAATTTATGAAGAAAAGAGGTTTATTTGACTTATAGTCTGCTGACTGTAAAAGAAGCATGGAACCAACATCTGCTTCTGGTGGTTCCAGGGAGCTTCCAATCAAGGTGGAAGGTGAAGGGGAATAGGTGTGTCACATGTCAAGAGAATGAGCAAGAAGGGGAGGAGGAGGTGCCAGATTCTTTTAAACAATCAGCTTTCATGTGAACTAATAGAGTGAGAGCTCATTCATTTTTGCAGGGAGAGCACCAACCCATTAATAAGGCATCTATCCCCATGGCCCGAACACTTCCCACCAGGCCCTATCTCCAACACTGGGGCTCAAATTTCAACATGAGATTTGGAGGGGCCATATATCCAAACAACATTATTTTGCTCCTGGCCCCCGAAATATCATGTCCTTCTCACATTGTTTTCCAATAGTCCCCAAAAGTTTCCTTCCAGGCACCACTCAGAAGTCCAAAGGCCAAAGTCTCATCTGAGACTCAAGACAAATTCCTTACAGCTGTGAACCTGTAAAATCAAAAACAAGCTATTCGCTTCTAAGATACAATGGTGATACAGGCGTTGGGTAAACATTTCTACTTTGAAAGGGAGAAATTGGACAAAAGGAACTTGCAATAGGCCCCAGGCAAGTCTTAAACCCAGTAAGGCAGATATTAAATCTTAAAGCTTCACAATGATCGCCCTTAACTCCATATCCCACATCCTGGTGTCAGGGGTGGGCCCTGAATTCTTGGGCAGTGCTATCCCCATGGCTTTCCTGAGTATAGCCTGTGTGCCTGCTCTCATGGGTTGAAATCTGGTGCCTGCAGCTTTTCTAGGCTAAGTGTGAACCACTCTGGCGGTTCCAGCATTCTGGGATCTGGAGGCTGGTGATCCCTTTGCCATAACTCCACTAGGCAGTGCTCTGGTGGGGGTTCTGCATGGGGGCTCCAACTCCACATTTCCTCCTGGCACTGCCCTAGTAGAAGCTCTCTGTGGGGGCTCCACCCTGTGGCAGACTTCTGCTTGGAAATGCAGGCTTTCTGATAATCTATGTGTTAGCTGTCAAGCCTCCACAACTATTGCATTCTGCCTACCTGCAAACTTAACACCATGTGGGCACCACCAAGACTTATGTCCTGTGCCCTCTGTAGCAGCTGGCCAAGCTGTACTTAGGGCCTTTTGAGCCCTAAGCACCTAGAGCTGGAGCAGCTGGAATGCAGGGAACAGTATTCCAAGGTGGCGTAGGGCAGTGGAGCCCCAGGCCTGGCTTCTGAAAACATTCTGTCCTCCTGTGACTCTGGGCCTGTGATGGGAGGCATAGCTTGAAAAATTTCTTTTTCCCATTGTCTTGAATATGAGCACCTGACTCCCTTTTAGTCATGCTAAGCTTTCTAGCAAGTGGTTGCTCCACAGCCCACTTGGATTCCTCCATGCTCTCTCCTTCTCTACCAGTTGGCCAAGCTGCAAATTTTCTAAATTTTTATGCTTTGCTTCTCTTTTAATTGTAAGTTCCAACTTGAAATCACTCCTTTAATCTGTATCTGACCATGGGCTGTTAGCAGCAGCCATGCCATCTTTTGAATGCTTTGCTGCTTAGAGATTTCTTCCACCAGATATTCTAGGCCATCACTCTTAATTTTGGCCTTCCACAAAGACCTAGGACATGAATACAATGCAGCCAATGTTCTTTGCTATGTGTAACAAAGGTGACCGTTGCTCCAGTTCCCAATAAAGTCCTCATGTCCAGCTGAGACCTTGTCAGCCCCACCTTCACTGTCATATTTCTATGAGCATTTTGGTCACAGCCATTTTTAACAAGTCTCTAAGAAGTTTCAAACTTTCCCTCATATTTATGTCTTCTGAGCCCTCCAAAATCTGCCTGTTACCCAGTTTCAAAGCTGCATCCACCTTTTCAGGCAACGTTATAGCAATGCCCCACTCTCAGCACCAACCTTCTGTGTTAGTCTGTTTTACGTTGCTATAAAGGAATACCCGAGACTGGGTTATTTATAAAGAAAAGAGTCTTACTTGGCTCACATTTCTGCAGACTGTACAAGCATGTTGCCAGCATCTGCTTCTGGTGAGGGCTTCAGGGAACTTCCAATGGAGGCGGAAGGTGAAGGCAGAGCAGGTGTGTTATATGGTGAGAAAGGGAGCGAGAGAGAGAGGAGGAGGCGCCAGGCTCTTTTAAACAACCAGCTCTCATGTGAACTAATATAGCAAGAACTCACTCGTTATTATGGGGAGAGCACCAAGCCATCCATGAGGGATCTAGCCCCATGAACCAAACACCTTCCACTAGGTCCCACCTCCAACAATGCGGATCAGCTTTTAACAGGAGATTTGGAGGGGTCATACAACCAAACCGTATCAGCAGGGATGTGTGTGCACAAAGGAAAGGCCACGTGAGAACACAGTGAGAAGGAAGCCAGATGCAAGCCAAAAAGAGAGGCCTTAGAAAAAAAAAATCAATGCTACTGATGCCCTGATCTTAGACTTATAGCTCCCAGAACTACGAGAAAAATAAATTTCTACTGTTTAAGTAATGCAGTCTGCGGTATTTTGCTACAGAACCACTAGCAAATTAATAGACCTTATATCCTTCAGCCTTGCTATAATTTATTAGTTTCAGGAGGTTTTTTTTTTCTGTATAAAGATTCTTTTATGTTTTTTACTTTTGAGTTTACAAAATAAGAAAAGTATTTTTTAATTAGATACATAATAAACGCCATTCTTCATCCTTGAATTTCAATGATGTGTTTCTTCTCCATGTAAGTAGATACATATATAGCAAAGCAGCATATGGTCAGGTCTTAGCACAGTTCATGGAATGACACTTGCTATGCATTCAATATATTTTTAATTAATAAATTACAGTGCAAATACACTATTTGCTCCTAAAGTTTTCTAAGAAGTTTTCAAAGAAATTACCCTCATGGAATAAGAGAGAATTGCTGGGATATGAAGAAAATAAATGAAGAGAGAAGGGAGGTATTACTTAGCGGGCCCTTCTGCCAACTGATCCTGAAGGGGAAATTCTCCAAGGAGCTCCATTTGCAGATGAAAGGTCATGACCTTCTCAAATTTACTTTCTTTTTTTTTTTCACCTTAAAATAACCTTTTTTTTTTTTTAAGTTAATATATGCAATATAGGAAACTGAAAAACACGAGAAGCAAAGAACAAAGTCATCCACAATCACAAGCATTTCACAGTTGGACATGTCCTTCAAATTTACTTTCTTAATCCTCTCTTTCTCCAGTTATCCAATATGTTCTTGACCAAGGGATAGTACTGAAGAGCATACATACCTGCAAAGTTTCCTCTGTGGTCAAAGATAAAAATGAAAATATCTGGCACATAAAGAGAGAAGATCATAGTGGAGGTTGACCTCACTATATGCATTCTGTTATCTCATTTGGGTTAATTGTTTCTATTAGAGCTAGATTGTGTGGATTCTTATGCTCAAAGGTTAATGGTTAATTAGGAAATAGTCCAAAGGTGACACATAGGAAGTACTCCAAATATATGAGTCCATGTATGTATGAATGAATTGCCTAGTACAGGAGCAATGCACATTAAGTTTGGGCTTTTTATTTTTAATTTTGGTTTTAATTTTTAATTCATTTAAATACGTCTGTCTAGCTTTGTTGCCTCTAGGACTGAACAAAGAAGCCTATTTTAATGGAATGATGAGGCAGACATCTCATAGTTGTCACAGATGACTAAAATAAATGCCTATCTTAATAAAAAGAGAAATTATTTATATGACTAAAATAGTCTATAAATACAAAATTTTTCCTGGTGAATAAGGGCCTTATGAATTATTGTCAATTTTTAGTGTCTTTACTGTCTAATTCATTCTCTGCTTTTTGAGAGAGCAAGAGAATAAAAATAATTCGGCAGATTTAATGGCAGTTCTTATCTGCTGGGCTGACAAATGGTGTTTTCTAAAATATTATTCCCTGGATTTTGAAGATAATGCAAATTTTGAAGGTACTTTGTTGGAACTTTTATGGGTAGAACAAAGTGTAGTCATAGAAAAGGAACACAGACCTACAGAGTTCTGAAAGTAGAACCATTCATTAGCCTGGGCTTAGACTTCTAACTTTATGTCTTCTGTGTAAGAGGCCAGGCCCAACCTATCTCTTGAAGCGTTTAAGACCTTTTCTCCACAATCCATCCTCTTATCTCTTGATGCAAGTAAGTACGTACTTAAAATCTCTTATTAATGAAACTGAGTGTTCATGAAGTGCAAGTATCTGGGCCTGATATTTCAAGGAGATGCAGAGACGATCAAGATAAAATGAGGCTTCACGACCCCAAGAAACTTGCAATCTAATTGAAGAATCAATGCATCTAACCTCTTTCCAACAGCAGGTACCAAGGAGAAGAGCCTGCCCTCCAGGGGATTGTAAGATTCTCCAGTGGGATGCAGTGAGAAAATATTGAATTTCTATTGGTACTTATTTTTATCTAATTTCTAAAATGTCTATTCTTGTGTTTTATTAGTAATATATGTATTTTATTAATATACTAGCAAATGTTGGTATTTGTATGTAATAAGCGTGAATTGGAGGTATAGGCTTAATTTGTGGAAAGGTTGTTTTATAGATAGGGATAAATATGAAAATCATTTTGGATACTACAGGACATAACTGGTACTGTGTCATGCACTCTTTAGAAGATCATCAGTTCTTAGCAAAGTGCCTGGGACAGTTTATTACTCTTGTAGGTATGTAGAAAGAAGGACAACATTGGGAGAAAGAGGTTGTTGAGGCTTGTTTCTAGAGCTATCAGATAAAATTACCAAAAAATCTGGTGCCAATAGTCTGCTTGTAATCAACATCCTATCTGGCAACAGCAGAATTATAGGCAAAGCAAAATGAGACATTTATCTTGCCATTTAATAAGGCAACTGGATTTTCCCTGCCTCCTCTGATTCCCTTGGCTTTTTTTTTTTTTTTTTTTTACAAAATTGCAGGAAGCTACTAGATAATGTCTTACTGGGAGTTTTGGTGACCTTTATGCCAATTATCTGATGCTGAATGCAAAAGTTAACAAGATATATTTTCTGTAAAAGAGACTGGGAGTTGTAGATACCAACGTAAGCACTCTATTGCTCATCCATGATATTTCTTCAAAGAAATGTCATTACAAGAACCTTTTTTTGCTAATGGATACCATAAAACACTTGGGAAACTTTTTATCAGCAATTCAACAGAAATAAAGTGGCTAAAATAACTTTGATCAAATTTTAAATAATTTCTAAAAGATATGTTCTCTATGCAACTTAATCCCTCTGACTCTTATTTATTCTTTCTGGGAATTTGTATCCTTTCTTAAAAAAATAAATTTGGTAGAGTTGAACTCAAAGTTTCCTTATGTTCTGATGTGCTATGATTTTATGAGAACACTTTTAGATATTTGTTTCAGGTATATAAGAAATATTATTATTTTTGGCTGTATTTCAATTTGTACCTACTAAATTTTTCATTGAAAATAATATATATGTCATTGCTAAGTTTTTAGAGTCTTCAAATACTTGTAGAATAATACCATCATCCTTCTACTCTAGACATCATTTGGCTAACATAACCATTTTTATTTATTTTAATATTTATAAGTCAATTATCTCTTGATAAATATTGTTTTTAAATTTTCTTTGAATACCGATTAATCAAAATCTTTCTACTAGTCAGGTAGAATAAGAATTTCTATTGACTGCAACTATGTCGCCTCATTAGAAACATGCATATTTGGTGCTTTCCTTAGATATGAAAAATCATATACCTGTGTCTCATTGGATGCTTAGAGAACATGATGCATCATTTTTTTTCCCCATTAATTAACCATAGTGTTGAGGAACATTGGCTTATCTGAATCAGTTGTAAAGTGTATCATATTTGACTGATGACTAAAGACTTTGCAATAAAATAAAGCAGATTATGGATTTTCTCCATGATAAGATACTTTCACTCACACACCTCCTTATCGTTTCTTGTGTGGGAGAGAAAGGATCAGAATCACAGTTGTTGCTGGGATTTTCCAATAAATCACAAAACAACTATTAGAAAACATTGGTTAGACTTCAAGCTAGTTTCTAAGTGTGTTACCTGTGTGTATAGGGGTAGGAGATGGGGAATTAAGAATTAATATTCCGTATAATAAATTATCAAGCTCAGGTTTGTGTTACTGGCATTGATATAATAGCCTCCTAACTCATACCCCTGCCCTTGTTCTCCCCATTACATGTTGTTCTGCACATAGCAACCAAGGTGATCTTTAAAAAATGTAAATCAATTAAGCCATTTTCCTGCTTAAAACCACCCAGAAGCTCATCACTGCACTTAAAAGACTCCCTATCATGGTCTCCGGCTCTTTAGCATTTTACCCCTGCTTTAATCTAAGAGTTCATCTCTACCAGTCTACTCTTTGTTTACTGTGGAGCAAGTTCAAACACATCTTAGCGGATGCTGTCAATATTCCACCCATATTCCCCGCCACTTACCATTTACATACATCCCAGATGGACTCATAACCAGCATGTGCACTTTGCTGTCTGAAATTTTTCTCTGTCCATTGGTGGCTGCTGCGTTTGCCAACAGGGCAGTATAGAGGTTCTAGGAAATTAAAACCTCTTAGAAACCACCCTCAATCAAGAACTGACAGAATGGGTATATAAATATTCTTAGTTTTTCTCATGCTTCAGATGGGATGGGCGTATGCTCTACACCACCTCCCGGAGTTACACAGCGGAATTAAGTTGCCGTTGCCCACTGAAATAACTTGCTGAATAATAAAGCCTTTATTGACAATAAAGCCTTATCGACAATAATAAAACCTTCACTGTATCATGTCCCCATTTCCTATGATCTTGAGATCAACTTCAATGTAAAGTACTTGTACTTAATTATTTACTTAGGATGTGCTTCTAGAAGGACCCAGAGTAAGATATTAAGTTCATTTCTACAAAAGTATTTCTTTCTGGCCAAAGCTGCTTGGATTCTTCTTATCATTTTAATTAATCACAAATGTTATATCTTAAGAGAATGTCCTGTCTCCAATCTAAAGCACCAGCTTAGTAATGTTCTAACATCCATATATTTTAATCTCTCCATGAGATTAACTATTATGTTTTTTTCTTGTTCATTTATCTGTTTGTCTTTTGTCTCTCCTGGAGACTAAGAGCTCTGAAGAAGGAAAAGGACTTTGGTTTTCATTATTTACTGTAGGGTCATCTGGGTTTGGAACATTTCATGGAATTCACCAAGGACTCAATATATGTATTTAGAATTAAGCATTGACTGTCAATTGCTCATATTTAGTCAACTTCTAGCATTCTTTGTTTTTTCTCAAAAGTTTTTGAGAAAGAAATTCTTTAATAAGTACACAAGGCAGTGGTTATTTAGACAAGTGTTGTCAAGTGAATATTTTTGTTTTGTTTTTTAACTGTCAATTATATATCTTTGACTGGTTTTCCTGAAAGTAGGACACATTTGTTTGGGCATATTGATATTTATCTACCTAGAATGATAAAAACAGTAGCATAAAAATTGTATTTTAGAAGTTAACAAATTATTTTTCTTACATATTCTTATTTAGTTACATGCTTGAAGCTCTGACTGGGGGCAGGGGAAGTGGGGGCAAGGGCAACATATGTAACCTAAACATTTGTACCTCTATAATATGCTGAAATAAAAAAATAAAAAAATTCTATGAGGCTTATCTTCACTTTAGAGGAGAGAAAACAGAGGCTTTACTAACAATATCAAAAATCAGCAAACCAAAAAATGTTTTTTTGAGAAGATGAGTAAAAATGGGAAACTTCCTAAACTAATATAGAGAAAAGGAAAGATGACACAAATTATAATTAGAAATAAAGAGGGTCCATAATTATTGATCCATGGACACTGAAAGGGTAATAAAGGATCTCTATGAGTACAAATTTGACAATTTTGATAAAATGTACCAATTCCTTGAAAGACACAAATGAAAAACATATAAGGAAAAATAGGCAATCTTGATAGCCCTATATTTGTCAAAGAAATTGAATCAATAATTACTAATGTTCCAAAAAAAGAAAGAATCAAGCCTAGATTATTTTACTGGAGATTTCTACCAAATTTTAAGGAAGAAATAATACAAATTATTTACAATCTCTTCTAGAAAATAGAAGCAGAGGAAATACTTCCTAACTTATTCTTTGAGGGTAGCATTAGCCTAATCACTAAATAATATAAAGACATTGAAAGAAAGGAAATTGTTGACTAGTATCTCCAATCAACATAGATATAAATCCTTAACAAAGTATTAGCAAATCTATCAAATAATGTATAAAAAGAATTACAAATCATGGCCAACTAACTCATAGGAAGGGAGGTAAAAGAAAACAAAGAAGTGAAAAACAGAGAAAATAACAATAAAAGAAAGTTGTAGCCTTTTATAGACAGCCCTAACCTATCTATAATTATAGCAAATGTAAATGGTCTAAATATACTAATTAAAAGACACAGATTGGCAGAAAAGTCACTTTATTATATCAATTTATACAAAAAAAGCACTGGACAAATTTCAACACCTTTTCATGATTTAAAAACTTTTCAAATTAGGAATGGAATGGAATTTCCTCAACATTGTAAAAAAGAACATTTATAAAACAGGTATAGCTAACATCATATTTAAGGATCAAAAAGTAAGTGCTTTCTCATTAAGACTGCAAACAAGGCAAGAGGGTCCACTCTCATCACTTCTATTCAACATAGTACTGAGTTCTACCTAGTACAAGACAACAAGGAAACAAAATAAAGGCATTCAAATGGAAAAGAAGGAAAAAAACTGTTCCTCTGTGCAATTGGTATGATAGTTTACTTAGAAAATTCTAAGGAATCTATTAAAAAACCCTAAAAATAATAAACAATTACAGTAAGGTTGCAGGATATAAAACTAACATACAAAAAATCAATTGCATTTCTATATACAAGCAATGAGCATTTTGAAAGCAACATTAAAAATATAATACAATTTACAATCTCTCAAGAAATGAATACTTAGGTGAAAATCTAACAAAGCAAGTATAGTTGTCCCTGATTATCCATGTGGTATTGGTTCCAGACTCCCCTTGCAGATCTGAAAATCCATAGGTGCTCAAGTTCATTAGATAAAATGATGTAGTTTTTGCCTATAATTTATACATATCTTCTCATACACTTTAAATCACTTCCATATTACTTCTAACACCTAATACAATGTAAATACCATATAAATAATTGTTACACTATATTTTTATTTGTATTCTTTTTTATTTTTCTATTTTTTTCTTAATTTTTTAAATCCATGGTTGGTTGACTCCATGAATTGTCACTGTAGGTATAGAGAGCTAACGGTAGAGAACTTGCTTACTGAAAACTACAAATACTAATGAAATAAATCAAAGATTACCTAAATAAATGGAGGGCTATGCCATGTTCATGATTGGAAGACTCAATATAGTAAAAAGGTCAATTCTCCCTAAAGTGATGTAAAGCTTCAATGCAATCAAAATCTCAGGAAAGCATTTTGTAGATGTAGACAGATTATTCTAAAATTTATATGAAAAGACAATATAACTAGAATAGATAGTACAACTAACTCTGAAAGAGAACAATAAGAAATTACTCAATTCAATTTGAAGACATTATTGCATCACTATGGTGATCAAAACTGTGTGGTGTTGGTGGAACGATAGGGGGATAAATCAATAGAACATAACAGAGAAGCTAGAAATAGCCCCACAGAAGTGAAGCCAACTGATTTTTGGCAAAGTTTCAAAAGCCATTCAATGTATGAAGGATCTTTTTTTTTTTTTTTTTTAAGTTTCAGAATATTACAGGGGTGCAAATGTTTTGGTTACATGGATTGCTTTTGTACTACTTCAGATAAAGTTATAAGTGTGCCCATCACCCAGATAGTGTACATTGTACCCGTTAGGTATGGTTTTACCCATTATCCTCCACCTGTTTGATTTCTGTTGAGTTTTACTTCCTATTGTGAACAGGAGTGCTGTTTGGTTAGTTCCAATTTAATAGTGAGTACATGTGATACTTGTTTTTCCAGTCTTGTGATAATCCCCTTAGGAGAATGGTCTCCAGGTCCATCCAGATTGTTACAAAAGGTATTCATTCATTTTTATGGCTGAGTAGTACTCCATGGTATACATATACCACATTTTATTAATCCACTCAGGTATTGATGGGCACTTAGGTTGATTCTGTATCATTACAATTATGAATTGTGTTGCAATAAACATGTGAGTACAAGTAATTTTTAGAAAAAAAAATGACTTTTTTCCCCCTTTGGGTAAACACCCAGTAGTGGGATTGCTGAATTGAAAGGTAGGTCTACTTTTAGTTCTTTGAGGAATCTCCATACTATTTTCCATACAGGTTGTACTAGTTTGCGGTCACACCAGCAATGCATGAGTGTTCTTTTCTCTTGGCATCCACACCAGCACCAAACAACACCTTTAAAAAGTGGGCAAAAGACATGAACAGAAGCTTTTCAAAAGAAGGTAGACAAATGGCCAATAAACATATGAAAAAATGCTCAACATCACTAATTATCAGGTAAATGCAAATCAAAACCATGGTGAGATACCACCCAACCCCAGTGAGAATCAGTTTTATCAGGAAGAACAGTCTTTTCAACAAATAGTGCTGGAGTAATTGGATATCCATAGGCAAAATCAAAATAAAACAAAACATCTTGATCTAACTTTGTTCACATCTTATACAAAATAATGGCTCAAAATAGATCATAGGCTTAAACGTAACATATAGAAATGAAAATTTCAGAAGATAGCTTAGGAGGAAAATTTGAAGACCTGGGGCATGAGGGAAAGTAATTAGACACAACAATGAAAGTACCATCTATAAAAAGAAAAACTGTTAAGTTGGACTGCATTATAATTAAAACATTTTACTCTAAAAAAGATCTTTAAAAGAGGATGAAAAGATAAACTACTAAAAACTAGGGTAAAATAATTACAATTCATGTATCTGACAAAAGATTCAGATCTGGAATATATAAAGAACTCAAAAAACTCAACATTAAAAAACAAAACAGTCCAATTAGAAAATGGGTAAAATGCAGGAGGATATATTCAACTTATAGTGACGTATGGATGGCAGATAAGTATATGAGGAGTGTCCAGCACTACTAGCCATTAGGGAAATGCAAACTAAGACTACAATGAGATAATTACTACACCACTATTAGAACAACTTAAAAAAACAGTGACAACAGCAAATGTGAACAAGCTGCTGAGAATTTGGATTATGCATACATTTCTGGTGGTAATTTAAAATGATATAGCCACCCTGAAAATTAGTTTGGCAGTTTTTTTTTTTTTTACAAAACTAAACAAACACACATAAAAGAGCACAAGGAAATTGAAAGTAATGGAGATATTTATTACCTGGATGGTAGTGATGTTATTGTGAATGTACACATATGTGTAAACTTATTAAATTGTATACATTAAACCTGTGTAGTTTTTTGGTATATAATTATACCTCAATAAAGCTGATTAAAACAACAATAACAACAAGAAAACTAAATGTGCAAATACCATCTGACCAGCACAAATGCACTTCTGAGTGTTTATCGCAAATAAATGAAAACTTATGCATTTACGAAAACCTGCATATGTTTGTTCACATCAGCTGTATTAACAGTCAAAACCTGAAAAAAAAAATACAAACATCTCTCAATAGGTGAGCATTTAAACAAATTGTGGTACATCTGTAACATGGAATATTACTTAGCAATATGAAGGAATAAACTCTTGGTACATATAACATGACTAGATATCAAAAGCTCATATGTGTATTATTCTATTTATATAACATTCTTGAAATGACAAAATTTCAGAGATGGGAAAGATTAGGGGCTATCAGCAGTTAGGGATGGTGTGGAGGCCTATGGGTGTGACTATAAAGGGGAAACTCATGGGAGATAGTTGTGGTGATTGAACAGTTCTGAACCTTGGTTGTGCTGGTTACCCAAATATACACGTATGGTAAGATGACATAAAACTATACACATATGATCAATGTAAAACATCAGGTTTTGATATTTTAGTATAATGACATAAGTATTGGGAGAATAAGGGAAAGGTACATAGAACCTCTCTACTATCTCTGCAACTTTTTGTCAATTTATAATTACGTCAAAGTAATTTTCTTTTAATTTTTCAATGTGATCCTGGTAATAATTGCTTTATGATTATTTTCTTTAAATAGTTGATAGGAGAGTTTCAAGTAAGTTGATTGTGGCTATTCTAAATATGAATAGCTAGAAGTAAACATTATTTTTAACATTAATATGTTAACATTCTACATTTCATATATAGATATTTGTGTGCATGTATTTGTGAATTAATATTCCTGTAGTAGTGTGTGTGCAAAATTCCTAGACTTTTCTTTCTAAGTATATAGTATATCATATCATAAACTGTGTTATTTTATTTAGAAATATGTGTGCATACAGTTTCATATTATTGCATCCACATATGAATGCCTATTATTAGTAGATGGCAATTGGATATGGCCTAGTGTAATATCTGAGGTTTCATTTAATTGTAAAAATGGTAATAAATGTAGGCATATAAAATATTTTTTAATTTTCCTTTATGAAATAAATATTCTGTAATAGTATACATTTATTAAGTAGAATTAATCCTTTATTTTTTATTTCTTCATTTTTAATTATGATAAAATATATATAACATAAAATGTACCTCCTATTTTAAGTATACAGTTTAAATTAATGGCTTTAAGTTATTTTTATTTTGTTATGTTTAACATTGACCCAAAGAAGTGCCAGAAAATATATCAAATTCTGCAGTCTGAAATGGATTTAATAATATCTTTCTAGAACTAAAGAATTTTTAAAGGGGGACTGCAGGTAAAAATGATACAAAGAACAAGGAGAGAGACTTTTCTATAGATTCAACCAATTTTTTTGTTATCCATAAGACGGGTTTATATAAATTCAAAAGACAAATGGTCAGTTTAGGTAAGAGACAGAAGGACTTGGGAAATATTAATAAAACAACAAAACAATGAGAATTACAACAATGCATTGACCTACTGCTCTTTCTCTCCAGCAGCAAATTTTACATTCTTAACCATAGTGTATTTTGCAGAACAGAACAACCCTTCATATTTATATATGATCTGTCCATATAAAGTGTTTAAGGAATGCTATTTCACATGTATGAATATTTGCTGGCTATTTCTTTAAATACACTGGTTTTTTTTTTCTTTTCCTCATTCTTTCTTTGCTGTTAAACATACTCTGTAGATAGATTCACCAAAGAGGGCTGGAGAAAACACAGAGAAGTAAGGCAATTCAATCAATCTACCAGTTTCCTTTGAAATTTGGTTCCCATGCAGTTGTTTATCTCAGGGATTAACACATTAACTTTGAATATGTGACACTAGCTTTCATCTAGGTGGTGATCAAACTACAGTAATATATGGAGACAAAAGAAGTTGTTCTCCAGCAACAGACTTCAAAGTGTTTTCCATTTCTGGCATCCTTTGCTTGTTCTAGTGCTCATTTCCTTTCTCTAACTACCGATCAACTGAGCAAAGCATGATTTCATAAGGCAGCCTGAAGGTTAATGTTAACACCAGAAAATAAAAAACTCACAATATTCTAAATTCTGGTTGTTCAGTTTGGGAATTATTCATACTAGTTGCTTCCTTCTCTCTTCCTTCCTTAAGATGCCTTCTGACCAGTAAGAGGTCTGAGGTGCAACTCAAAACAGATTCTTTTCTTTCTTATTAATAGCTGGATAATTGTTTATTACTGGGTAACAAACCATTCAAAACATAGTGACTAAAAATAACAACCATTTGTTTAGTTTGTGATTCTGTAGGTTGGCAATTAGGACTGGGATCAGTGGGTCAGTTTTTCTAGTCTTGGCTGGGCACACCTGATATCTTCCGAGTCTGTTTATATCTCCATGGTCAAGTGGATCCACTGATTTACAGAGAACTCAGCTGAGATGGTTGAGATATTGGTTCCTGTCTTTATGGAGTCTAGCATCCTTTATCAGGCTAGTCCAGGCTCATTCACAAGGTGGTCCTAGAGTTTTCAGTTGCAGAAAAGAGGGCAAACCACAATGTACAAGAGCCTTTCAAGTGCACTTTTTATTGGCCAAAGCAAGTCCATTTGGCCACAGCAAGTCCTTTGCCATGCCCAGAGTAAATAGAGGAGGTGTGGCGCTTCTAAAAGGCATGGACATGGGAGGTAGGAACAAATTAGGGCTATTATGTTAATTGACCAATGTAGAAATTTTGATGTATGAACTTAGAGAGGATGGAAAACAGCTAATTTGATGTTGTCTGAATATTTCAGTGGGAACTAAAGATGCATCCTCACTCAAAAACAGAAGTCCATTTTAAAGAAGAACCATGGGAGCATTATAGGGAAATTTAAACTAAATAGTTCCATTTTCACACATAAAAACTTGATAAGTCAGATTTTATTCACATTGGAATCTTAAGTAGCAAGTTTTAATTCTGAATCTGGATTTTAGTAACAAGATGTAAATGATAAGAGGACACTGATATTAGATATTTAGTTTTTGATAAAACACAAAAGCATAACATATTTCAATGTTCATTATGTGTTATTAAACTGTTTCAAGTAATATTAAATTTCATTTTAACAGCAAGTCTAGGTCATTCCATTTATTGCTATTACTAATATTATTATTTCTATTTTAACAAGAGGAAATTGAGAATCAGAAAAATTTTTAAGTGGTCAAATCATATAGCTAGATAAAAATCTCCACTCCTTTTGTATTGACTCTTAATTCAGTGCTCTTTTAATAACAACATGATTGTATTATATTTAGTATTCATTAAATAAAAACTTCATCATATTTTCCTTCTAATAAATACATATTGACAACCAACTTTGAGGCCAATCTATAACTTCTGCAACACACACAAAAAGCAAAGCTCAATATCCCTTCTTCGGGCTTTCTTAATAATTTCTTCACACAGCTAAAATAGTGGATGCTTATTACTTCATCTTATTGTGAATTTTATATATGTTTCTCTTTTTTGGAAATCAAAGAAATTGCATCTCTTATCTTTGTGGCCATGCCAGGCATAGTGCTTGAGCCATATGGGGCACTAGATGGATATTTGTTGAACTTAATCTTTTATAACTATGCAGTGATGATTAAACTCAGATTGACTCATAATGTCACCATTAATCATCAAAGACAAATGTAATTATCTTCAGAATACAAACCTGACTAACACAGGAAAATGGGATAAATTTAGAATTACTTTCAACAGCAAATATTATGATATCCTTTCTAATCCCCCTAAATATTTGTTATTTTTAAAGGTTAACCTTATATTAATACTAATCACAAATAATTCATCTCTGATAATTATAGTTCAATAAATTTTATTATTTTGAAAAATTAGGACATGAAAATGAATCATTTGATTGAGCGACAAAGTCAACCTGCTAAATTGACTTCTCAGGAGCTAAGTTGGCCTGCTAAGTATATCTTGCAAGAGGTTCCTGACCTTTAAAATAACAAAAACTGAAGTATGGTAAAATACCCAATCTATGTTAATGAATCAACACCATCAAGCTGAGGATCTTAAACTTTAATTTTATATGGAGTAAAAAAAACTTGAGAAGAAAAAGAAAAGTGATGATAAGGAAGAAAAAGTGATAAGAAGAAGCCAGAACTCTAACGGTCATAATGTTACAAAGAAGAAGAGAATTTGAACAGAATCTAGTTCAGCCCTGAAATGTATACATTTTAGGGATGTCTAGTCCTCTTTCCACTCCTCTCGCTGAGAATTCCAAATTCAGTGTTCGTCGAGGTGTATTGTCCATCTTCAAAGTTCAAAACTCAAGTTTCCATCCATAACAGCAAGGAGAACTGGCAAAAGGCAGTTCTGAGATTTGTCATGAATGAGGATTTCTCTCATCGCCCAGATGACTAGATGAAGAGGTGGTGGAATACTGATAACAGATTGGCAACTGGCCAAGGCAGCCTGGCCCTGGATTGATACTGGCTGGATCTTTTATTTCAGGATCTGGAATAGAGCACAGTGTCCATTTTGGCAGCTGACATCTCTTCCTGGGCTGGATCCATCTGACACAGAGACAGGCTGGCGATGATAAACTCAAGCATTATTTCTTTGTATACACAAAATCAAACTTAGTTTCCTCTGTTTCAAATTCCACCCTCAGGGTCCCACCATCTCTATTTTTAAGTACTTGAACTTAAAATACCACATTCTGTCTCAGAAAATTCAAAAAAACCCAAACAAGCAAATGAAATTATCTTTTAAAGGGCCCAATATTCATTACGCAAGAAGTCTAGAGGAGGGACATTGGTTGGTAGATCATGTACCATCTTCTTAACTCCTCACCTTAACACAAAAGGGTCTTCTCTGTCTGTTGGAGCTCCATTTCTGTAAAGAGTTTTTACCAATGGAATACCAAAGACCGCTTCAAAAATTCATTTTACTTTAGAGTACCCATAGGGAAAAATACATAAAACACAAAACACATAGATAAATTATTTTTTAATTTTAATTTTTAATTTGTAGAATTTTTAAATTGATGCATAGTAATTGTACACATTGATAGGTACATATTCATATTGCAATACATATAGTGTATGTATAGTGATCAGATCAGGGTAATTGGCATATCCATCATCTAAAGCATTTATTATTTCATTGTGTTTGGAAAATTCAATATCATTCTTCTAGGTATTTGAAACTATATCATATGGTCATCCTATTGTGCTATAGAACATTAGAACTTATTCCTCCTATTTATCTGTAATTTTGTATCCTTTGAGAAAGCTCTCCCTATCCCCCACTTTCTCCTACCCTCCCCAGGCTCTCGCATATTCTGTTCTACTATTTATTTACTTCTATATGATCAACATTTTTATAGCTTCCGCATATAAATGAGAACATGTAATGTTTAACTGTATGTTTCTGGTTTATTTCATTTAATGTAATGTGTTCCAGTTCCATCCATGTTACCATGAATAACAGGATTTCATTCTTCTTTATGCCTGAATAGTATTCCATTATGTATATGTATATTCCACATTTCTATATCTATTCATTTGTTTTTGGACTTCTAGGTTGATTCCATGTCTTGGCTATTGTGAAACTGCTGTAATAGATATGGCTATTGTGAAACTGCTGTAATAAATATGTAATAAGTAAATAAATGTGCAGATGTCTTTTCAATATACTGATTTTCTTTCCTTTGGATAAATGCCTAGTAGTGGGATTGCTGGATCCTATAATAGCTCTATTCATATCTTTTTGAGGAACCTCCATACTGTTCACCATAGTGGCTATACTAGTTTACATTCCCACCAACAGTGTATGAGAGTTCCCTTTTCTCTACATTCTCACCAGCATTTGTTATTTTTTGTCTTTTTAATGGAAGCCATCTTAACTGGAGTCAGATCACACCTCATTGCGGTTTTAATTCACATTTCCCTGATGGCTAGGGATGTTGAGTGTTTTTACATATTTATTGGCCAATTGCATGTCTTCTTTTGAGAAATGTCAGTTTAGATCATTTTAAAATTAGATTTTTTTTCGCTGTTGAGATATTTGAGTTCCTTGTATATTCTGAATATTAATCCATTACATGAATATTTTGTGAATATTTTCTGCCATTCTGTAGGTTGTCTTCTCACTCCATTGATTGTTTCCTTGGCTGTGCAGAGCTTTTTAGTTCAATATAATCCTATTTGTTTACTTTTGCTTTTGTTGCCTGTGCTTTATGGTCTTATTCATAAAATTTTTTCTCAGACCAATGTCTCAAAGCAGTTCCCCTATGTTTTTTCCTAGTAGTTTTAGTACAGATCTTACATTTAGATCTTTGATTCATTTTGAGTTGATTTTTATAGACGGTGAGAGGCAGGGCTCTCATTTCATTCTTGTGTATATGGATATACAGTTTTCTTAGAACCATTTATTGAAGAGACTGTCCTTCCTACAATTTATGTTCTCAATGACTTTGTCAAATATCAGTTGGCTATAGATACATGAGTTAATTTCTGAGTTCTCTATTATGTTCCATTGATTCATATTTCTGTTTTAATTTCAGTACTATGCTGTTTTGGCTACTACAGATTTGTAGTATATTTTGAAATCTGGTAATGTGATGCCTCCAGCTTTGTTCTTTTTGCTCAGCATTGCTTTGGCTAATTGGGATCTTTTGTGGTTCTATATAAATTTTAGGATGCCTTTTTCTATTTCTGTGCTTATTGTCATTGGTATATTGATAGGGATTGCATTGAATCTGTAGATTACTTTGGATAGTATGGTTATTTTAACAATATTGCTTCCTCTGATCCATGAGTATGGTATGTATTTTCCATTTTTTAAAATGTCCTCTTCAATTGCTTTCATCAGTGTTTTATAGTTTTATTCGTAGAGGTCTTTCACTTTCATGGCTGTTTTATTTCTAGGGTTTCTTTTGTGGCTAGTATAAATGGTATTTCCTTCTAAATTCCTTTTTCAGCTAGTTTCTTGCTTGTGTCTAGAAATGCTACAGATTTTTTAATGCTGATTTTGTATCCTGCAACTTTACTGAATTAATTTATCAGTTCCAACAGTTTTTTGGTAGAGTCTTTAGGTTTTCCTCTTTGAAATCATGGTGTCGTCTAGCAGAGACAATTTAACTTCCTTCTTTCCAACTTGGATGCCCTTTATTTCTTTCTCTTGCCTAATTACTTTGGTTAGATTAATGAATTATTATATATCAAACACCCATGTATCACAGCACTGGTCAAGAAAACAGAATGTTTTCTGAATTCTAGAAGCCCTCTTAGTGTCCTTCATAATCATAATTTTGTCTCCTAAATTGCCTCTTTCAAATTTGACAAATGCCCCCAGGGGAAAGTCAGCCCCCATAATCTATAGTGGGCAATTCCTCCCTATCATTTGAAGGAGCTCAGATGTTTTCAAGCACAAGTGTTGGTCCAGTTTTCAAGTTATCTGCAATGGGACATTCAAATGATCTAGTACTCTGGTGTTGAGAAAAAAACGCACACAAGTCTCTTCTTTTGGTATTTGTTCTTTTTGTATCTCACGGTGACTCTTCCTCTCAGAGATAATCAAGGTATCTATCTCTCTGACACCTGTTTTGCTAAGGCAGTAACAATAACACACACTTTAGTGTAAGAAATGGCTTTCTGTCACCTAGAGAAGAGAAAATTAATGTCCCAGAGAGAGGTGGTAAAATATCCGTTTTTACAGGAACGCATATTTCCTGATTCCTGTGGACCACATGACACTGTAAATATCAATCAGAATTTCAAAAGCGAAATTAAAGTTGCTGAAATAATTTCAATGCTGTTCTCTGACTTGACCCAAATCCAATTCTGTAAAAAAATTCTAAAGTAGAGTTAGTCGGGCATATCCAAAATTTCTGCATTCAATTTCCTATTTGTGCTAGAAACCCGAAGAGGGTTTAGGATAAGATGAAAAGTGAAAGCCTTTGGGTCATATGGGCTTCTCCTAGATCAGGCTATAAGGAGTGATCCTCTGATTAGTTTATAGGAGGGAAAAAAGCAGTACTTCTTATTAGTGTTTCCACCATAACTAAACTTATGAGGTGTGAAAAACCTGCTATTTTTTTTTTTCTGAGTAGGCTGCTGAATTCTGGAACTACTATAGGAAAAGCTTCCCTAAGCTTAGTATTGAAATACAGGTAAGACTAGGCACACTTCCATCTTCTTCCTGAACTTCCTGAAGAGAAAATGAGTTCCAATCCTATTAAGGAATTTTCCATTGCAATTTTGAGGTAAAGCAATATGGGCATGAGGAAATGTAAAAGATACCTTTATAATGTCAGTTTACACAGAGTTTTCTTTTTGTCTGCCCATATTTGGCACCAGGTATCTTTTTTTTATTTTCTTCTGGTGCTGGCTCCACCTGACCCAGAGTCAGGCTGGGATGGGTTCAGGCCTCAAACATCATCTGCTTGCACATGCAATATTAAGCCTGGCTTGCTTTCCTCTGAGTTTCTCCTTTAGAGTTTCACCACTTCTACCCTTAAGTGCTTGGCTCTACAATGGTTAATGCCACCTTCTTTCTCAGAACAAAAACATGAATAAAATCAGGTTTTAATAGACTCAGTATTCACCAAACTTCTGGAGAAGAGATGGTTGTGGGAACTATAGCATGGAGATTCCAAGACTGGTTCACATCCAAAAGCCCAGGACACTGTGGCAATGAGGAGACAACCAAAGAATACCTGTAGGAATGGCATTAAGAAAGAGTCACGGATCGACGTGTTTACCAAAGAAGAAAAGACATGTCCAAAAACCAGCTGGGTAACATCACAACTTCAACACTACTAGACCTCACGATGTGGGGCTGGGGTAAAGATCAACAGTGAGCATGGTGGGAGGAGAAGAGAGAGTATGGTAGCAAGGAAAGTCTCCAGAAAAAGACTTGAGAAATTTTAAGCTTTGCTTTCACAAGGAATCCAAGTGATTTGATCACACGAATTAAAAAACAAAAAGACCTAATGTTTAATTGAGATTTGGTCAATGGGAAGCTTAATGCCAAAGTTCAAGGCGACCTGCTACAAACCAGGTAGCAGGTATCTGTTACAAACCAGGTAACCAGTATCTTTTGAATTGTATATTTGTTTTATTCCCTCCTCCTATTTACATAATTTGTATTTTTAAAATATTCCGGTTTTTATGTATGCAAATATATTATTTTCTACAGTCTGCCTATCTTCTCAAGAATTTTAAATTGATCGCAGCTTACATAAATAAATAATTAAAATCAAGCTAAAATGGATAATAGAAATCAATTTAAGAAAGCACTGAAAAGCAACCTATAGTCTGAAAAAAAGCAAGGTAGAGGGAAAATTAGGCAATTATAAGTTTTATGGTTGTTTCTTGGTAGCTGAGCTGCAGTCCCATTGTAGGTGAGATTACAGAAGAATTGGTGTTAACTCAAGATATGGGGAGAACAACAATCCATGCAGAGGAACCAGTAACGAATTAAAAGTCTTAGAGGGAGAAAGAACATAGTAGATTTAGGGAACAATCTACCATATGGAGTAGAAATAGGGCAGAAGAGGATTCCTTGATAGTTAGCCAAGCAAGGACCTGTGTCATATCCTATAGAAGAGGAGAATTATTGAGCTTCAGAAGGGCACCTCTTGTATTACCCTGGCTAGAGCTAGAGACCACTCTACTAAGTGAAGTATCCCAAGAATGAAAAAACAAGCACCACATGTACTCACCATCAAATTGGCATTAACTGATCAACACTTACATGCACGTATAGTGGTAACATTCATCTGGTGTCGGGCAGTAGGATGGGGGAGGAAGAAATGGGAATATTCACACCTAATGGGTGTGGTGCACACCATCTGGGGGATGGACATGCTTGAAGCTCTGACTCAGGCAGGGCAAAGGCAATATACATGACCTAAACATTTGTACCCCTATAATATGCTGAAATAAAAAAAAAATTAAAAAAAAGGAATGAAACATGATCACATTTGTGTCTAAGTAATGGTGCCCTGGTAGCAATTAAATGGAAAAGGTGCTGCAGGGGACTGATAGGGATAAAGGAGCCTCTTATACATTTGTAGGTGTAAAGCCATATTCTCTAAAGATTGAGATCAAGTATTCCATGGGATGGTTGTTTAATGCTTTGCATGTTTTTGATCACTTTTGACCTATTTACATATGTTTGTTTTTCATTTTTAATCTCTAATTTATTTGCAGCTGTCATTATTATGCATCTTTTGTGGTGAATAATCTAAGAGTTGGAATAATCTAAGTATCTATAGAAAGGGAATTAATTGAAACAACCTAAATGTCCAGTCACTGGTAGATATTTAAATAAATTAGGATAGATCATAAGGCAGTAAGTATGGTAAGAATTGTTATGTATACACAAATATTTTCTATTATGTATGATTCATATTCATAATAGAAATGTACACACATGACCCATAAATACATGACCCATGTACACACATGACCCATATATATACACACATATATGTTGAGATATATGAATATATATCTAAATAAATATATACATTTAGGTATAAAGAGATCTGTATGTTTAAATTTTGTTCAATATAGGAGGATATGCATTAACATGCACAATATAATTGCCTTTGGCAACTATATGCCTTTGGAAATTATGTGTCCTTTTTAGGCTTGCATTTTCTCAGCTGTAATTATGTTCTATAATGCATCAGACTTTTATTTAAATAAAACAAAATAACCTTTAGAAAGTAATACATCCTCATATTAATGTTAAAATAGTAATTAGTAATAGTCCTTTTCCCCATCCTAAACACTCTAGTCTCAATCCATAAAAGTCACAAATGTCAACAAGTTATTGTGTATGGATCTGAGCATTTTCTAAGCACCTATAAGAATACATGTATGGGGGGGAAATGGCAACATACATAACCTAAACATTTGTATCTCCATAATATGCAGAAATGAAAGAAAAAGAAAAGAATATACGTATATATGTGTCTATATACACAACATGAATATATTTGATATAATGTATATGACATATGAGAACCCAAGAATAAAGCCACATACCTACAACCAAGTGATTTTCAACAAAGAAGATAAAAACATATACTGGGGAAAGGACATCCTATCCAATAAATGGTCCTGGGAAAATAGGATAGCCACATGCAGAAGAATGAAACTGACTCCATATCTCTCACCATAAATAAAAATTAACTCAGGATAGATTAAAGACTTAAACATAAGATCTGAAACAATAAAAATTCTGGAAGAAAACCTAGGAAAAAACTCTTCTCAACATTGGCCTGGGCAAAAATTTATAACGAAAACCTCAAATGCAAATACTACAACAACAAAAATATATAAATCAAACTTAATTAAACTAAAAAGACTCTGCATACCAAAAGAAATAATCAACAGAGTAAATGGACAGCCTACAGAATGGGAGAAAATATTTACAAACTATACATCTGACAAAGGACTAGTATCCAGAATCTATAAGAAACTCAAACAAATCCACAAGAAAGCAATGAATAACCCCATTGAAAAGTGGGCAAAAGACATGATAGATTTTTTTAAAGAACATATACAAAGGACCAGTAAACATATGAAAAAATGTTTAACATCACTACTTATCAGGGAAATGCAAATTAAAACCACAATGAGATACCACCTTACCCATGCCAGAATGGCCGTTACTATATTAACAAATGACAGATGTTGTCATGGATACAGTGGGAAGGGAATGCTTTTACAATGTTGGTGGGAATGCAAATTTGTACACCCTCTATGAAAAACAGTATAAAAATTCCTCAAACAACTAACAATAGACCTACCATTTGATCCAACAATCCCACTACCAAAGATCTACCCAAAGGAAAAGAAGGCATTTATAAAAAAGACACCTGCACCCCAATATTCATCACAGCACAATTCACAATTACGAAGTTATAGAATCAACCTAAGTTCCCACCAATTGATGAGTGGATAAAGAAAGTCTCTCTCTCTCTCTCTCTCTCTCTCTCTCTCTCTCTCTCTCTCTCTCTCACACACACACACACACACACACACAAACACACACACACATACACACATCATGGAGTACTACACAGCCATAAAAATAGTGGAATAGTGGCTTTTTAAACAACTTGGATGGAACTAGAGACCATTATCCTAAGTGAAGTATCTCAAGAATGAAAATACAAATACATGTTCTTATTTATAAGTGGGAGCTAAATGATGGATATATATGGTTATAAAGTGGTAGAATGGGCATTGGAAACTATGAAGGGGGAGGGTAGAAAGGGAGTAAGGGATAAAAAAAATTACCTATTGGGTACAATATACACAATTCTGGTGGCAGGTACACTAAAAGCCCTGACTTCAGCATCATACAATTCATCCGTGTAACAAAAAACACTTTTACCCCCTAAAACAATTAAAATTTAAAAAGAGAATATATTTTATATAATACATACTACATATATAATATATACTCACATATATTAATACATATTATATATAATACAATATATATGCAAGAATATACATTTTGCATACAATGATATACACATATGTGTAATCTCATATGTACACATGTTTAAATGTAATCATTGTTGGTGATGAAAGTAGTAACAGACTCTCACAACTTGTTTCTAATAAGATTAAGAACTAATATTTATCAGATGCCTCTTATGTGATAAGCAGGGTCCATTTTTATATATAACGAATTATTATATTTATTTCTTTACCCTTATAACACACCCCTGAGGTAGTTACTGTTATCATTCTCCCTATATCAGTGAGGAAAATGAGACATAGAAGAGTTAAATAACTTTCCTAACATCAGATAGGATGAGAGAGAACCAGGATTTGTAATTAGTCTGGCTATGCAAACTTTGCTTTGAGTACATTTTTCAGGTATTTATTGAATGATTTAATTTTATGTTGATTGCCTTTCATCATTTTTATTACATTTTCTTTTTAATTCATAAGTTATTTGAATAGTCAAGAAATTAGAGTTCTATGTTGCAAATATTATCTAGTTTTTATTTTTATTTATTTTATTACTAGTAAATTAACTTAACTGAATATATTATTCTTTGATGGCTTTTGAGTATTTGCTTACAGTTTAAAATACTTCCCCCATTTTACCATAAACATATTTGTCTATGTGTTGTTTTTAATTTTGGTATTTTACATTTACATTTTTAATCAGTGTGATTTTTATTTATATGCAATAAACTTTTAAACGCAATATAGGAATGTAATTTGACAGTATCTAATATATTTAAATTTGTGCATACCCTTGAAACACAGAAATTTCATTTCTGGGAACATTGTCTACATAAGCTCCATTTTTGTACTAGGAGATAAGCTTGAGGATTTTCTTGAAAACATTATCTTTAGAAGAAAAATAATTGAAGAAAGCTAAGTTTCCATATGAAAGAAAATGGTTAAAATATGGTATAGTCATAAAAATTGAATGTTATAAACCTATGAAAATGAATTAACCAGATTTTTACTTGCACAGATACCATTTTGAATGACATAGTATGTTGAATGCAATGCTACTTTTATATGGTTTTAAATTTTGAAAAACAAAAGGAAAAAATGTTCGGGAATATAGTAGTTGCCCCCTTGTCCATAGGGAATGTTCCAAGACACTCAGTGGATGCCTGCAATCGCAGATAGTACTGGACCCAATATATACTTTTTTCCTATCCATACATTCCTATGACAAAGTTTAATTTATAAATTAGGTGCAATAATAGATTAACAACAATATTAAAATAGAACAATTATAACAATACTGTATAGTAAAATTCATGTGAATATGGTCTTTTTCTCTCTCTCTCAAAATATCTTCTTATATTGCACCACAGATAACTGAAACCATGAAAGCTAATTGAAGATAAAGGGAGATTATTGTACATATGTATTATAAAATTATAAAGGTATTCACGAGTGTGGTAAACACTAGCATTAAGACAGTGCTTACTTCTCATGGAAAAGAGGAGATGTGATATGAGAAGGGCACAGAAAGCTTCCATCACAGTTGTAATGGTTTAGTTTTTACGATATTTAGTGAGCGCCTAAGTGATTATACTATTCTATGTTATTCTCCTCTGGGCTTCCCTCCACCCCAAGAGTGAGGTGAGACTCCACTGTTCTTTTGCAAATGATTAGCCAGTTCATTCTCAAATAACATTAACTTAATAATCCCTCCTCTCACTAATTTGTAACAAATCCTTCAGTGTACATTAAATTCTCCATGTGCATTTGAGCCTATTCCTGAATTCTCTATTGTACTCTATTGACCTCTTTATCTCTTCTATCCCAGCATTAAATTGTTTTGTTCCTGTGGCTTCACACTCCCATTTAATATTTACTAATTTTCCCCAGAATTTCTTAGATGTTTTGGAGTGAATATCTTATCAGATGAATTTTGATACTTTGTGTTATTTTAAAAAATTTTTCAGGATATCTCAATATAAGAGAATTTATGGAAATTTTGCATTCCTTTTCAAATAGCTTTCCATTTATTTTTCTTCATTAATCTTCTTCTGTAAGATTATAAAGCTTACTTTCTACAGATACAATATATATCTTGTTATATTTATTTTCAGGAATTGTATCTGTTTTTAGCTACTGTGAATCAAGAATTTTTTCCCTCCATTATAATTCCTATCTGGTCATTATTTTAGAAAAGTATTTTTATTTTTATATATTAAATCCATACAAACCACCTGATTGGTTTCTTATTGTTCTATAATAGTTGATTCATTTGGATTTTCTAGATATACAATAATTTTATAGAAATACTGATGATTTTGCATCTCACTTTTTGTTTTAATACCTGTTGTTCTCTTCTTTTATATAATTACCTAGCTACTATTTCCAGATCACTTTTAAATATAGATGAATATAGAAATCCTTGTCTTGTTCCTGACATTCATTGGAATGCCTGCATTGTTTTTATAATGAGAAAAGAAATAAAATAAACATTATAATATATTATGAAAGCTGAAGAGTTGGTATTTTGTATTTGGGACTTATTTTATTGTGTTTAAAAAATGTTTTCTTCTCAGTAAATGAAAGACATTTATTTGTTCCTAATAATCCACTGTTTTGAAGCATTTAGAGAAGGTATTATTTTTCAATTTGAGAGAAGTTAGATTACATTTGTAGGCTCCTGTGAAGTGCCCAGGAGAGGAGAGGTTATTTTTAAAAAGAGGAAATAAGGGATAGAATAATTTCCCAGAGAAGATTGGATAGGTTTATTCGAAGATCCCAGGTTACTTGTGAAGAAGAGAAGAGATTCTAGCGAAAGACAGGCATTAATAAGATTTCATGGATAGGGATAGGAAGCAAATGGAATTTGTACTTGACAGACTCAATTTCCTGTGCCAAGTAGGAGGCAAGGTCATTTACTGAGAAACAAAAAATTAGGTGGACTAGAGCCCTTAATGAAATGCATGAAAATTTGAAAAGCACTTTTAAAATGAAAAAGGTTCTGACCAGGGGACTGTAAATAAATCATTACCTGGTTATAGAAAAGACTTGTGTAATGGCACTATTTATACACTTATGATATTTTGGTTAATATAATCTAAAGTTTGGGATGGAAGAGAAGGTGATGGATTGATCCAGGATGAGGACTATTTGAAGGTTTGTAAGAAGAGACAGGTTGAGAGAAAAGAAGTAAAACATAGCGAAGAAAGACAGGGATGCTAATGGTAATACCATGGTTAGGAAGATTTATTTTGACATATATGCAGGGTTGGACAGAAGATTATCCAGGGCCGAGTTTCACTTACTCTCTACTAGGGGCAAGATCACACAACTGCAGTATAATATACGACATGATATATGTCATAAAAGGGATATACACAACACTTTGAGAAAACAATTTAGGAAAAATTAATGTTTTGCTTACGGGGTGATACAAGTGGGGGAGGGGATCATGAAAAGAATTTAGAGTGATCTTTAAAGTGTAAATGGGTAGTTAGAACTCGGTCCTCTCTCAAGCAGAAGTTGGCCACGAGTATGTTCAAGTATCCATTCCTTCAACAAACATTTGAGCACCTGCTATGCCAGATGGTTTTGTAAGTATTTTAATACCTGGGGGGAATATAATGCTAAAAAGCCCCTTTCCATGGAGTTTGTATTACAGCAGGGAAAATAAACAACACACAAGATAAAAAACTAAAAATATAGTATGTTAGATGGCATAAAGTGCTAAAGAGAAAAATAGATAAAGCCACAGGCTGTTGTCGCTGGTGCTGGGTGGTGTGGGTGCATCACTCAATGGGTCATGTCAGGTGGACAGAGCACACTCCTCAAAAATGTTGATTCTTATGCCCATTGGCTCGCTGCACCAACTTGTAACAGGGAGATATTTTACGGTAGAGAATATCACAAGGTGCTATATGAGATTGATAGAAACTATTTGGAAGAGTAGGCAAATATTCTCTGGATGCCTGTAGACTACTAAAATGGGGAATCCCTAAGCACAGCTGTGGAACTGTTGTAACTCAGAAATATTAAAGATGGAAGGAATGTTATCCATGGCCTAACTCGACCTCCTCACTTTAGAGTGCTTGTGGGGTTAAGTGGTTTGCTCAAGGGTGCACAGAGAGTTGATGGCAGACCTGATGTTCAAGTCCCCTTCTGCTTCCATTAAACCAACTTTTCATTTTGCCTCAGGCAGACTGTAGGCCTTGGAGAGGGAGCATGACCTTGAAGAAATAGGGCTGGATAGAGAGCTGTGAGAGAGTATTTAATAAGGGGCCACCTTGTGTCAGGTACACTTCCAGGATTTCCACTTCCATTGTCTTATTTTTCTCTCATGACAGCCATTTAAGGAAGATTTTTATGATTCTATACTTCCTTCTGATTTTTTAAGGAATGACAATATTGCATATATTAACTGAAGACTCCTGGGTACCACACCTGAATTCCACATTCCTCCTTTCCCAGCATAAACTATCATCTTGAACCCAGTATTTCTTTAGCCCTTGAATGATTTTATATCGTTACACTTAAGTACATATTAAAGGAATAAATAACATTATTTCAACTCTTCAAATTGTATATTAGTTTTACTCCGATATAGATTTTACTTACAAATATTTTTTTGAAATTTATCCAAGTCCATACATGAATTTTATATAATTCTTTATTTTTATATACACATTATTTTTTAGCAAAATTGAGCACGAAGTACAGAGGGTTCCCATAAGCAAAATTGGGCAGGAGGTACAGAGGGTTCCTGTAAGTTCCTTGCCCCAGTCACACAGCCTCCTCTCCAATAACATTCTGTACCAGAGTGGTACATTTTTTGCAACTGAGGAAGCAGTATTGACACATGTATTATTAACTAAAACCATGGTTTTAGACTTTTATGTGTTATGACCAATGCATAATGTTTTGTGTCTACCATTACAGTGTCATGCAGAATAGTGTCACTGCCATAGGAATCCCTTGTGCCAGACCCGTATATCCCTCCCCCCATCCCCTTGAATCTCTGGCAACCATTGATCTTTTTACTGTCTCCATAGTTTTGCCTTTTCCAGAATGTCATATAATTGGAACCATACAGCATGAAGGTTTTTAAAATTGGCTTCTTTCACTTAGTAATATGCAACCAAAGTTCTTCCATGCCTTTTCATGGCCTGAGGGCCTATTTCTTTTTAGTGCTGAGTTATTAAATATATTCCATTGTCTAGATGCATCGCTCTTTATATATTTACTTACCAAATGGCATCTTGGCTGTTTCCAAGTTTTGTCATTCATTTATCAATAACGCTGCTATACACATCAAGATATAAGCTTTTGTACGGAAATAAGTTTTCAATTTATTTGGGTAAATACCAATGAGCATGATTGCTGGATTGTACGGTAAGAGTATACTCAGTTTTGTAAGAAACTGACTATCTTTCAAATTGGCTATACCATATTTCATTCACTTTAATCATGCTAATTTAGAATGATATTATGTAAATATGTCAAAATTTTTTTATCTACTCTCACTTGTGGTGAATTAGGTGGTCTCAAGTCCAATTTGCATTCTTGTATGTATCTTCTTCAGTACATTAAGTGTTTTTCTAAGTTATGGCCATAGATGTGGAATTTATGGTTTGTTAATGATGCATATCTCGAAGTTTATTGTATGTTTTCAGAGTGATCTCCAAATAAATTGTTTCAATTTATACTTGCTCTGTAAATATATGAGAGTTCTTCATTTTATAAATTATGAGCCAGGATTTGATATTGTCAGTCTTAATATTTTAATTCAGTCTAAGAGCTGTGAACTGGAAATTCAATGTTCTTTCATCTTTTATTTGTTTAATTATGAAGAGTTGGGCATAATCTTATGTTTATTGGTCATTTGATGTTTGTGTTTTGTGAAATTCCATGTTCATACCTTTTATATGTATTCAAGCTCAGACTGTAAATATTTTTCTAATTGATTTCTAGGAATTCTTTTTATATTCTGGATAATAGTAATGATTGCTAACCCTTACTGAGCTCTGTTCCTGGTATTTTCTGAGCATTTTAGATATATGAATATAATAAATGGCTCAATATACTTTTTTTTCTTTTCTTTTCTTTTCTTTTCTTTTCTTTCTTTCTTTCTTTCTTTCTTTCTTTCTTTCTTTCTTTCTTTCTTTTCTTCCTTTCTTCCTTTCTTCCTTTCTTCCTTTCTTCCTTTCTTCCTTTCTTCCTTTCTTTCCTTTCTTTCCTTTCTTTCCTTTCTTTCCTTTCTTTCCTTTCTTTCCTTTCTTTCCTTTCTTTCCTTCTTTCCTTCTTTCCTTCTTTCCTTCTTTCCTTCTTTCCTTCTTTCCTTCTTTCCTTCTTTCCTTCTTTCCTTCTTTCCTTCTTTCCTTCTTTCCTTCTTTCCTTCTTTCCTTCTTTCTTTCTTTCTTTCTTTCTTTCTTTCTTTCTTTCTTTCTTTCTTTTTGTTCTTGCAAGTGTGAAATGAAGGACAAGATAGATTCACAGAGCAAGAGTAAGATACATTAGCCATAAGTGATGACCAGACCACCCTGTCATAACAAGAGGGCCCTGATTATGGTCTACGGTCCTGTTTTATAGTGTCTGGGTTAGGCTCTCCTTGTGGTTTAGACATCACCACTGAACCGCTTTGTCAATAAAGTTTTAAGCTAGGTAATACATCCATTTTGTAGATGAGGAAATGGAGGTTACTAAAAAATTAAGTTAATCAAGCTCAGTTTAAAGTAATAAATCCATAATCTCTAATTTGGAAAGTTCATACGTCCATAAGTCATAAGCTCAGCTGGCTCCAAAAAGGTTTATGTCAGAATAGCTTTTCCATAAGGTTTTATAGCTGGGAAAATAAGTTGCCTCTCCCCTTATCCTTAGTCAAAATTATGTTTTTACATTTTTTTATTGACACACAATAATTGTACAATTTGTGAGGTAAAATGTGCTATTTTGCTACATGCATACATTTTGTAATGATCACATCATGGTAAGTAGCATATCCATCACTGTAAACATTTATCATTTTTTTGTTGCGAGGATGTTCAAAAGACTCTCTTTTAGCTATTTGAAATATATGATACATCAGTGTTAGCTATCGTCATCCTACTGTGCAATAGAGTACTAGAGTTTCTCCCTCCTACCTGAGCAAGCTCTCCCCATCTCCCCTGAGTCTCATTTTCCCCAGTTTGTAGAAACTGCTATTCTACTCTCAGCTTCTATGAGATCAGTTTTTTTTAGATTTCACATGTGAGTGAGATCATGTAGTATCATGGTTATTATTTGTTCTTTTCTTTCATATGAACTTTAGGTTGACTTTATTAAGTTTTATGAAACTCCTTGTGTAATTTCTTTTTAAATTTTTTTTTTTATTTCAGCATAATATGGGGTTACAAATGTTTAGGTTACATATATTTCCCTTGCCCCACCTGAGTCAGAGCTTCAAGCATGTCCATCCCCCAGATGGTGCACATCACACTCATAGTTGGATATCTTTATAGGGTACACGTAATGTTTTGATGCAGGCATACAGTGTAAAGGAATCAAATCAATATAATTTGGGTATCCATCACCTCAGGCAATTTGAAATTTCTTTGTGTTAGGAACATTCCATTTGTACTCTTAGTTATTTTATGTCATACCCTAATTTATCGTTGATTATAGTCACTTTGCTGTGCAATCAAGTATTGTTCATTCTATCCAATGAACTATTTTTTCCACCCATTAACCATCCCCACCTTATCCCCCACTGCCCATGACCCTTCCCAGCCTCTAGTAACTGTCATTCTACTGTCTTTCTCCATGAGATCAATTGTTTTTTATACTTAGTTCACACATATGAGTGAGAACATATAACATTTGTCTTTCTGTGCTTGGCTTATTTCACTATCACTCATATCAATACTTTATTTCTTTTCATTCCCAAATAATTTTCCATCATATGGACATACCACATTTTATTTATACATCAGTCAGCTGATTTATACATTAGTCAGTTAGGTTGTTGCACTTTTTGTCTACTGTAAGCAATAATGTTATGAATATTTATCTAAAAGTTTTTGTGTGAACATGCTTTCATTTCTCTTTCGTACATACATTGGAGTGCAGTTGTTAGATTGTATATGATTACTATACATTTAACATTTTGAGGAACTGCTAAACTGTTTTCAAAAGCACCTGCAATCTGTGACATTCATACTAGCCACATATGGGGGCTCCAATTTCTCCACATTCTTGCTAATGCTTGTTATCTATCTTTAAGCTCTTCAGGCAAAATGATCTTACCATGGTTTTGATTTGCATTTTCCTGATGTTTAACAGCATTGAGCATTGTTTTCATGTGTCTATTGGCTATTAATGTCAATTTGGATACTTTCCCATTTTAAATATGTTTGTCTTTTTATTATTGAAGTTGTAATATTTCTGTGTATTCTGGATACTCAAGTCTCTTAGTATATATATAACTTACAGTTATTTTCTACCATTCTATTGCTTGTCTTTTCACTTTTTGATATATAATTTGAAACAAATATTTGTAAATTTGATGAAGTCCAGTTATATTTTTCATTGTTGTATATATAGGCTTTTTGTGTCATATAATGTCTTTGCCTAACTAAAGGTTATGATGATTTTCTACTATATTTTCTTCTAAGCATTTCAGAATTTTAGCTTTATAATTATATAAATGTTCTATTTTGAGTTAACTTTTGTGTTTGATGTGAGCTTGGAATCCAACTTTATTGTTTTAAATGTGAATATCAAGTTTCCCAGCACCCTTTGTTGAAGACTATTTTTTTTCTCATTGAATTATCTTGAAACCCTTCTTAAGAATCAATTTAATGTAAAAATAATGTTTATCTCTGGACCTTTAGTTCTATTTCATTAATCTACATGTCTATACTTGTGTCAGTGCCACACTGTCTTAATTATGGTAGGTTCATAGTAAGTTTTGATATCAGAAATTACAAATCTTCCAAATTTGTTCTTCCTTTTCAACATTATTTTGGCTATTTTGAGTCTCTTGAATTTCTATATGAATGTAGGATCATATACAGAAATGTATAGAAAATGTACAGAAATGTATTTCATATACAGAAATATTTTACAGAAATGGATCAGCTTGTCCATTTCTGTAAAAATCCCTGCTGGGATTTTGATACATTTTGCATTGAATCTATATGTTAATTTGGGGTGTATTGCCATCAGAACAATATTAAATCTTCTGATGCATGACCATGGGGTATCTTTCCATTTATTTAGTTCATTTCTAAATTATTTCAATGATGTTTTATAATTTTGAATAAACAAGTGCAAAACTTTAATTCTTTTAACATTCCCCCCACCACCACATTTCTGTATAGTGCTTACTATATATATATTATCGGAATCTCCTTTATATTTATACTAACTTAATTCCAGTGAAATATAAAAACATTATCCTTATATAGTTCTATGCCTTTCCATTTTTGTTATTGTTGTACATATTGCATCTATACATGCTACAAACTGAATTGCAACTTAATAATAAGTTGCAATGTAGTTATTGTTATAACTATTATTTTATATAATTTTATGGCTTTGAATAAAGCTGAGAGAAGAAAAGAGAGCAAGTGTACATTTATTGTGTAACTTTTTATTTACAGTTGCAGGGTATCTTCATTTTCTCCTGCAGAATAAAATTACCATCTGGTATCATTTTCTTACTCTAATACAGCTCTTCTCCCACCCACTTTTATTTTGCTGTTATTGTCCAATATGTTGCATTTCTATATGTTATTAGGCCAGTCATTTATGTACACATATGCATGCATGCATACACACACATATATGTGGTTTTATTCTATTGTTTTCTAAATAAGCTAAGAGAAGAAAAGGCAAGAAATATGCATGTGTACTATCTTTAAAACTTACATTATTTTCCCTAAATCCCTGACCTCAGCAGATGTCTTCTTGTGACTCATAGGTCATAACTTATCACATGGAAATCTCTGTCTAGAGGGGAGTCTAGAAAAGCTGAGGGCAGTTTTAACAATATTGGCTTAGACAATCACCTGGTCCTGGGCATTTTGGTGCCAGCCACACTCTCATTCTCCCAGCAGCTAGCAGCAGTTCTGTTAGGTAGGAAGAAAAAGGGATTGGATATTAGGTAGGTGGAAAGCAATGCCAGATGTATTGCTGCTCAGCCTCTTCCTCAACCACAGCATGTAAACAGCACATAAACTTGTGCATATCATATAAACTTAGTTTCACCTAGAGAAAATGCATTTTCTAATTATCTACTCTCCTACTCAGTAAGTGAAACTTACTTCTCCCTAAAAAAAAAAAAAAAATCAAATCTTGCTCAGTTCATAATCGTAGTCAATCACTTCATAAATTCAAAGCATTCCACTGGTTTTCTTCTTCAATACAGAACTACTGTTTGACTACTACTGAAGTTATTGAGTAAAATTATGAACAGCATGTAGAAGACCCATGGTCTCAGTCTAACTTTCCTAAGAGAAGAAGAAAGAGATTGTTGGTCCTGGTTGGGAAGTTTTACATTGTATTTAAAGGCAAGAAGAAGGACTTGGGCTGTATTAAACAGAATTTTTTTTTGTTTTTAATTAATAAAAGCAAGTGTTACATTTCCACAAAAAATGGAACACTGAGGATAAGACCTCTAAGAGCCTAATGAAAACTCATTTGTAGAAAGAATGAGTTTTCATTAGGCTCTTAGAGGTCTTATACGTAAAGTGTTGACACAGGACTCTGTCCCTACATGCTGCCATACTGACACCACTATTTTAATACCATTAATGTTTGAACCCTGGCAAACATTCCCCAGTGGGAATTTTGATTCCACATTCATAAATATAAGCAGATTTTATAGTTAATCAATTTTAGTAAGGACCTCAATTGTTTACTTCTTATATCGTGGCTTATATAGTATGATTTGCTGCTCTTATCATTAAGAAGGAAAATCCCTTTCCTCACCACTTAAATCTGGGCTTGGCTGGTGACTTCCACTGAACAAAAGAATGGTACAGAAATGGTAGTGTGCCAATTTGAAGCCTAGGCTTCACTTTCTTGGGATTCGTGGATAAAATATGTGAGCAATTCCAGGCTAGCCTGCTGGAGAGACTGGGGACCTATCATCCTATTCACCCTGACCAATAACCAGCTAATTACCAGACATGTGAATGGGGAACATGTTATATCAGCCACCGACCTGATAACCACAAGTAAAAGAAAGAGCTCTGCTGAGATCAACTAAATATGACCCACACCAAAAGAACCATCCGGCTGACCTATAGATTCATGAGTTAAATATCTTCCTATTGTTTTAAATCACTAAGTGATTTAATGAGTGGCAAATGATGCTGGATTTATACTATCCCGTTATGAAAAAGAATAGCTGAACCACTTGCTCTGAGTAGAAGTTAATCTAAGTCACATTTTCAATGAAAAATACACATTTATTGTTATAAAATTCAAGGTAACTATGCAAGCCTGAATTATCATTGCCATCTGCTCAAGAGAAACTTGATCCCACATTTCAAAGACATCCTGGTCAAATTGTCAATACCAATAATGACTCAAAATTATATGCAGGTATGATATATTTATATTTAATTGTATTTATTCATATTAGGAACCACTAAATACCTACAACTGTTATAATTCTTGAGCTAGTTATTTTGACTTTAAAATAAAACTTTGGTTTTAAAAATATTACATGTTTATTAAAGAAGAAAAATGTAAAAAAAAAGTGGAAAGAAGAAATATATTAAAAAAAAAATCCATCAACTTATAATTCCATCAACCCAGAAAGAGTCATTTGACATTTAAGCTGACTTAGAGTTGCCCTAAATGGTTTTCCAAATTCAGACAGGGTCCAACTGGCCTCCTGCAGATAGAAATATACTCTATATGCAAATGAGAAAACTTCTGAATATGGTTTAAAAATGCAATATAGATATGTGTTATACACACACATACATTCACATAGTTACCTTATCACAGAGGTTTCTTGCAGAGTGTTTTTCCCCCTTTTGGAGGGGAAGTGTTTGTACAAATAAATTTGTTATAAAAATCAGCACTAAAAATAAGAGTTGTATCATTCTCTGTGTAATGTCTGTGCTTGAGTGCCAAATAAAATTGTATAAGTTCTTAGAATAGTCAAAATGTTGGAAATTTTTGTCACAAGCTGACCCACAAGTTCTACAATAAAATGACATGAACAACAATGCAATTTGTTGAGTGCATAGTATACACTAGCCTATGATGAGGTCTCTACATTTGTTATTTTCCTGTTTTCTTCTAAATCACACTCTGAAGTAGGCAATATTATTTTCCTTATATTATGGACAAAGGAAATGGAACTTAAGGAGGCTGAGACACCTATAAAGGTCTTGGTGTTAGTAAATATTAGAGCAGGGATTTGACCCAATGCAAATTCTCACCAGCCTCACTCTGCTAGCCACTCTGTTATGGTGTTTCCAAGGACCCAAGATTCTGCAGGGATGACATTGTTGAACTTTGTGTGATTCTATATAATAAAAACTATGAGATTGATTTAGAATATTTCTTATCAATCTTAATAAGAAAGGTCTTCTGTTTGTGTGCCTAATACATCAATTAAATGTTTGATCGTAGCTATAGATCTAAAAATTTGTATTCCTATAAAATATCATGTTTTGATGCTTCCGTTTAATATTAATAGTAGGTAAATCTTATTTCTATGGTTCAAGACCCAGCATGCGGTAGGAGAAATAACACTAGCTATGGAGTCACATGGACCTGAATTTAATTTTCATTTCCTACTGGTGCAAGGAGAGATAGGCACGTGTGTTTGTTAACTCTCAAAGGGATCAGACCAAATACATAGATGTACCTCTTAGAAGTCTGGGGCTTCTCCAGCACAGTACTGTCTAAACCAAAAGTTACAAACCATTTAGCTCAAACCTGCAAAATTGCTTGGCTTTACCATTTAACATTGATACATTTGAAGTTAAACAACAAAAAATTAAAAAAAAAGAAAAGAGAAAGAAAGAAAGAAAGAAAGAAAGAAAGAAAGAAAGAAAGAAAGAAAGAAAGAAAGAAAGAAAGAAAGAAAGAAAGAAAGAAAGAAAGAAAGAAAAGGAAGGATGTCAAAAGATTGAAAGAAAGAAAGGAGGGATGGAGGGAAGGAGAGAACAAAAGAAATTGAATTTCTTGAATATGCACAAAAACTCTAAAGATTTCATATAACTATCTGTGTGTACAGATTCTCTTGAAGAGCAGAATATTAAGCAACAGAAGTCCACAGTCCGCTTTGCAAAAAACAGGCTAGAGCAGAAGCCAATTCTCTAGAGTAGGCATATGATCCCTGTTGTATCACACTCCCTACCTTCGTCCTTTATCTCCATGCCTGCAGGCCATGTGTCAGAGACTATGTATGGTCATGTGTGTGCTGGTATATATGTGTGTGAGTGTGTCTAACATCCATTCTGGTGTTCTAGGTCTCAGGGTTTGAGGTCTGACTGAGTCCTAGTCAAAATCCAAAATGAGTAAAGAAACAGTTATCTAACTGCCTTATACTTAGTACTGTATGGAATTATTTTTTCTCTTTTATTGGGAATTATTAATTTCCATTATTATTCAGATAGGTGATGGTTAACTCTCACAGAGTTTTCTCCCTGCCTCCCTCCCCTGCCCCACGACCTGCTAGAATAAGCATCACAAACTTCTTTAAGGACTAGTCCTTGGTTTCATAAGAGAAGTACTGTCCATTCTAACAAAAATAATGATTTAAAGTGCAATTTTGTAGCAGGGCACAGTGATGTGTTCTTTAGTTACAGCTACTCTGGAGGCTGAGGCGGGAGAATCAGCCCACCTCAGGAACTCAGGAATTCAAGACCAGCATTTTTTGATATGCTTTTGTCTAATTGATCTGATCTGTACTACAAAATCATACCTTTGGGCATAGGGAGTGTTATTATAATATATTTTAGTCTAATCCAGTGACTTTAGTCTGATGCAGTAGATCAGATGTATAATGTAAACATAAATATGTTAATGTTTATGTTTTCATAATTAAAATCCTTCCCACCTATCTCCTCCAGTCTGTGGCATTTGGGCCTATAGGTGAGGGGTATGGAAAGAAAGCATCTGCAATTTTTATTCCAGTTCTTCTGATCTTATCAGCAGTGTTTCTGGTCTTCCTGGTCCTCTAGGTATTAGTCTCCACTAAGCGCCTTCAAGCTTGTTTCCAGACAGTCGTGTGCTAGAGCCAGCTTGTACTGGTTCGTGAGAGTCAACTGTGTACATCTCTATCTCCATGTGTTGTCACTTTGGCTTGTCACTTTAGTAGCTTTACAGGGCCATAGTGGATATATCTATATCCTGGAAGTTGGCAAATGCTACAAATCAGAGCTGTTTCTCCTGCAGAGTTGATTGTTAAGTATTTACCAACATACTACAGTCTCCAGATGACAAAAGTGGAATTCACACTGGGTATAGTCCCCTTCCACTTTGACTGTGGGCTTGATCGCATAACTTGCTTTGGCCAGTTTGACATTGGCACATATGATGCCATCAGATTCTCGTTAAACCCTGCACAGTGGGGCGAATCCTCTGTGGAACCTGTAGCCATCATGCAGTGAGGAAGCCCAAGTCATGTGAAGAAGCCAAGTGGAAAAGAACTGAGCTAGCCCCACATCTGTTTAAGCCACCTCAGCAGAGGTACCAGACACTTCAAAGTAGGGATGAGATGCCACCCCCTTTTTACCCTTCCTGAATTACTAACACACGGAATTGTGAGAAAATAAGCTGCTAAGTTTTGCTGTGGTTTCTTACACAGCAATAAAACACTTGAAAGAAAAAAAATAATAATTCCAGTTTCTCAGCTTACTCAAAGTCTTGTGGCTCTCCCTAGTTGACTCAATCTCAGCTCATATTTTGTTCATAATACCTATGTGTCTGAGAATCTTCCATAACTTCCATTTGGTAGATGCGATAGGCAGATCATAACATTTCTCTTTATGTGAATTACTGGCACTCAATTATTTGGTCAGTTCATGTTCAAAGAGCCAAGAATGCCTCAGAGAAATTAACCTCTGGTCTTCTGAGATCTGACCACTCTTATCTCCAGATATCTTCAGTTGCCTACACAAAGGTTGATGTGGGAACAGACTATACGGCAATCGCTTTCCAGTATTTCCTGTGTGATTTGGGTATGATATTTCATGCATGAGACATCATCTTTAACTTTAAGTCACCATTTAATTTCTAGGCTAAATTTGAAAAACATCATTTCATGACAAGATATATGACAAAAGATTAAGAAATCTATTCTCTTCCAAATGAAAATGATTTTATCAAAGTACATTCACACATTTTTAGAATCTAATTGAGGCTGATAATTTAAATTATTATGCTAGTTATATTGAGAGGTGTGTTCTATAGTACATTGCATTTGACATGCAGTTGATATGCTGACTTAATGAATAATTTAGCAACCAAACAGTTAGACCCATTATCTAACTTTGATGCTAAGAATCAGATTTTAATTAGATTTTAATTCATTCCATGGATAAAATCAATTCAGACATGAGTTTGACAGAGCTATTTCAGATTTAACATTATGAATTAGAAATATTGGACATGATTTCTATAATGTGAATAGTGAAATATTCCCAATATTTCACTAACCACAATATTCCCATTCTTTGGTTTCATGATTGTAATTATATTAAAAAAAAGAACTTTGGAAATAAATATAAAGGATGTCAGATTTTCAAGAACTTTGAAGAATCTTAGAAACCTTAGAAACATTATTTTTGTTTATTGTTATTATTATTTTAGCTTTTGGGTGGGGTTTAATAATATCTCAGTGTGGTTTTAATTTGCTTTTTCCTGATTACTAATATAGTTGGACATATTTTCACATGCTTGCTGGACACTTGGATATCCTCCTTTGTGAAGTGCCTATTCAAACCTTTTTTTCCTCTTTAACTATCTATATGAATTAATTTATAAAATTCTCTATCTATTTTAGATATGAGTTCTTTGTCAGATGAATGTACTGCAAATATTTTCTCTCTTTCAGAAGTATATCTTTTCCCTCTCTTATGGTACATGTGGATGAAAATTGAATTATATTCATCTTAATAAAATCCAGTGTATCAATTTTTATGGTGTGCAGATCTTTGTTCTGTTTGAAAAATCTTTGTATATTCCAAAGACATAAAGACATTCTCCTAAGCTTTATCCTAAAATTTTCATTTTTTTACCTTTCCCATTTAGATGTACAGGCCATCTGTAATAACCTTAGTTACGGTGTGAGGTAGGGATCAAGATTTATTTAATTTATTTTTGACAAGGATATCTGGTTCATTTAGTATCATTTATTGAAAAGGCCTTACTTATCCTACTATTCTCCAGTATTCCTTTGTCATTAATCACTCAACCATATATGTGTGGCTCTCTGGATTCTATTTTGCTTCAGAGTACATTTGTATCTCCTTACACCAATATCACATTGACTTAATTGCTATAATGAGTCTTGATATCTGGTAGTGTGTTTCATTATTTGTGGCATTTACATATATGTTTTCCTAGTTTTTTGTCTTATTTTAATTTTAATTGTCACATACTAATTACACATTTATGAGGCACAATGTAATGTCTTGAAACATGCATACATTGTGTAATAATCAAATCAGCTTGGGATGGTGGAAATGAAGGGGGATGGAGAGAGGTTGGGCAATGGGTACAAAGTTAGAGAGGAGGAACAAGTTCTGGTGTTCTATTGCACAATAGGGTGATTATAGTTAACAATAATCTATTGTATATTTTAGACTAGCTAAAAGAGAGGCTTTAGAATGTTAACAGTGCGGAACATGTTTCAGATATAATCAACTGAGCTCTTTCTTTAATAAATTGATTATTTATTTCATTTTCTAAAATTCTATTATGGTATTTATATTTCTCACTGGTTTGTAAAAGCTTTTGACTTAATATGCATGCTATTCTTTTTGTTACCATACATGTCACAAATATTATGTACAATTTGTGGTTTGTCTATCATGCTTTTGCTTGTTATATCTTAAAGTACAGCAGACTCTGATTTTTATTTATTTATTTTTTTATTGCAGAGACTGGAAGAGAGGCTCTGATTTTTATCTCATAAAGTCAGTATTTTTTTCCTCCTGTGTCATATTTGGAAATGTATCTTATATGTGGAAAAGCCTCTTCTACTATGAAATGATGCAATCATCTCATCAAGGTTTTTATGGCTGTTTTATTTACAAAAATCACTTAATTTATCTGAAAATTAATTTGTAAATTGCATAAGGTAGAAAACTAAATTCATTATTTTCTTCCACATAGGGAAACATTTAATCCCATAATAGTTAATATGTAATAGTTTTGTTCGTTATCATTTGGCTAAAGTTACATGACATATCAAAAATATATGACAGACTATTTCTGGGATTGAATTCTGGTATATATATTTGACTTCATATTTCTTTTTTAAATTTTTTTTTATTCCAGCATATTAAGGGGATACAAATGTTTAGGTTACATATATTGCCTTTGCCCCACCTGAGTTAGAGCTTCAAGCATGTCCAATATTTCTATATTAATTATATACTGCATTAATTATCACATCTTTACTGTATAGTTAAATATTTACTATTGCAATACTACCATGGTTATGGGCTGAATTGTGTTCTCCCCCCAACTCTTATGCTGCAATTCTGAATCCCAACACCTCAGAATGTAACTGAATTTGGAAATGGAGTCTTTGCAGAGGTAATTAAGTTATAATGATGCCATTATTAGAGTGGGTCCTGATCCAATATGACCAGTGTCCTTATAAGAAGAGGAAATGAGGACAGGACACACAGAGGAAAGAACACATGAGGACACAGAGAGAAGAAAGGCATCTATAGGCTAAGAATAGTGGCTTCTGAAAAAACCACCTTGCCAACACCTTGATCTATCCCTAGAATTGTGAGATAAAAATTTATTTTGTTTAAACCACTGGTCTGTGGTACTTTGTTGCAGCAGCTCTAACAAAGTAATAGAGTAGAGTTGTCATTATTTTCTTCTTCAATAAGTTCCTGAAAATGTTTTCAGCATTATGCACTGTAGAATAACTCTGTCACAGTGTTTTTTTCCTTTATATAATTATCTTTAACGTCTTAATATATCAGCCTCGTATTTTGGTCAATATGTCATTGGGTTATTTTATCATTTCATTTTATTAATTCACTTTTATTCAGAATGTCAGTCTTAAATTTTTCAATGACATTTTAATACACCTATTTAACAAAAGAAGAAAAGGGTATAATTATAGAATGAAGGTGAACAAAAAGAAGTAGTTTGAGGAGAGTAGACAAAAAATATTTGTATCCAAGGTCAGGAATACTGTAATGACAGAGAACGGAAGCAGCCTCTCAGGTGATCTCAAACAGGAACCAAACAACTACAGCAGTCCTTCTCAAACTTTAATGTATATATGTGTCGTTTGGAGATTTCTGTTACCTGTGGATTTTGAATCAGTAGCTCTGGAGTGGGGCCTGTGATTCTGCATCTCTAATGATGATACTGCAGCTACTGGTCTATGGATTGTATTTTGAGTTGCAAAAGGCTAGAATGGCTGTGCCTTCATGTTCTCCAACATTTCTGGGCCAATTCTTGTGCAGACCTGTTTCTGACACCTGGCTCACATTCACAAATTTACCTCTTTATAACTTAATGGTAGACTCTCCTTGTGGGCTTGCAACTACTCTGCATTTTGCTGTAATCTTATTTGCTTGAACAATAATTGAAAGTATTTTTTTTTTGTCTTTTCTGACACAGGTTAAACTATTTTGTCAACCTGAGTGGGTTTGATAACATATTCTGGCCCTTTCTCCTGCAATATCCCATGTTGCTAGTCCACTTCAATAAAACCAGAATCACTTTGTGTTTATTGCTAATAAAATTGGGCTGCACTTAAAGGAAAACCTGATATCCAATTCTGCATTTTAAAAAAGGTTATTTTTTTTTTTTAGGTGGAAGTCTGTATATTATGTTGAATTTAGAGAAAAATGTCAAAGTTCTTGGAAAATGTAAAATGTTAGATACTTCAGTAGAAATAAACAATATTATTCTTTAACAGTGAGATTCCTGACTTCCATGTTGTAATTAAGATTATCATTATATGTTTTCTTAACATTTTAGTTATCTGTCAAAACTTGCTTAAAAATAATTCATTGAGTTAATATACTGTTAAGTAAAGAAATGTAGGTTTCATTGCATGTAAGTAAGAATATATTTTGAAATAATTATTGATATGCACAATCAACTCTTTTGATATTTTATTATATGAATCTTTATGAAGAATAAAAATGAAAATAATAATTGTCTGATAGTTTAAATCACTAGGTATTTCTATTTTTTTGCATAAAACAGAATTAATTTTGGCACCAAATTGGTTTATCAGAGAGAACATTTATTTGCCCATTAGACAATTCAGGCCATTTTGTCAAAGATAAAACCAGGTGTTCAATCTGATAATTCTTTTTTCCTTTTTATCTTTTAAATTAGTATGCGTATATAATAGTGGTATATATTTATTTAATATACAGTACATGTAATGTTTTCATATAGGCATAGTGTGCATTAATCAAATTGGGGAAATGGGTATCTATCACCCAGAGCATTTATCATTTATTTGTGAGAAATAAACATTTATTTGAAGCCATGCAGTATACAGTAGTTTGTTATAGCAGCTGTAGCTGACTAATGCAAAAATTGGTACCAAGGTTGGGTTGTAACCAATACCTAAAAATATGGAAGCTGCTTGGGAACTGAGAAATGGGTAGAGCCTGGAATAGTTTTGAGATACATTGTGGAAATATAGACAATAAGGGGAATTCTGATGAGGGCTCAGAAAGAAAAGAGAATAACTATAGAGAAAGCTTACATCCTCTTAGATAATACATAAATAATCATAAACAGAATATTGATAGGAATATGGCCAATAAAATTCATTATAGTGAGGTCTCATACAGAAATGAGGAACATGTTATTGAACAATGGATAAAAGGCAATCATTGTGATAAAATAGCAAAGAACTTGGCTGAATTATTTTCATGTTCTAGTGTTTTATGGAAGATAGAACTTGCAAGCAATGAAACTGGATATTGAGCTGAGGAGATTTCTAACCAACGCACTGAAAGTGTTACTTGGTTCCTTATGACTGCTTATAATAAAATGTGAGACGAGAGACATGAATTGAAGAAGGAATTGTTAAACAAAAAGGATTTATAAAATCCTCAGCCTGTCCATATTACAAAATATGAGAGAACACATTTGGAAGAGAACATTAAGAGTTTAGCTAACCAACTATTTGATACGGAAATTAGTGGGGGTGTGAACCATGAACTTACTCAACCATCTCCACAGAAACCAGGAAGAGAGCCCTCACCAGAACCTGACCGTGCTGGCACAAACTTCCTGGCCTTCAGAACCATACTTTTCTGTTAATTAAAACACCCAGTTTATAATATTTAATTGTCTGTTATGGAAGCCTGAGCTGACTAAGACAGTTTGTATTGCTTTTCCGTTGCTGGCTAATTCTGATTTCTCTAATGGAAATGGAGAAAATGCTGCATATGGCTTTTCCCAGAACCAGGCATAAATCTTTTGCATTTTTGTGGGTACTCTTGGGACCCCGAGAGAGTTGGGCCTTGATAATCTCATAAATTTACACTGACGAGGGAGGACTTTCAGTAATTCTTCTCTCCCTACTTTCAAAAAGAATCCTGCTCCTATGACATGGAGATTAAAATTGCTTCCTTTAGCCTTTTGTTGAAACACACATATTGAACTCAGCCTGATGTTTGCTTCTAACTGACATCGTTCAATGTTGTGTGCTAGCACCCATCCCATTATTACTGTATATTAATTTTGATTAGACAAAGGGGGGCTCTGTGAGTTTTGACTTCCTGTCAGTTCAGTCAAATGTGAGCTGTGGTAATGGAAAGCAAATGCTATTTTTAAAACTCTGGTGAGGAATGTACTACTTGATAACATATTTTAAAAGTGAGTTATGATTTAGTTAAATGATTATAATTGTCTTTAGTAGATGCAGGGTCTGAACTGGGCACCTAGTTAAAATTCTGCTCCTTCTTGGTCCATGAACAATGCAGTTCTAAAATTTCATTTTTTTTTTTTTAGCAGCCCCATTATTATGGACTAAATTGTGCCCCTACCCTCAAATTCCCATGTTGAAAACCTATCCCTCAATGTGACTGTATTTAGAGATAGGGCCTTTAAGGAGGCAATTAAGGTTAAGTTATCAAGTGAGGCCCAATTTAGTAGGTCTGGTGTCCTTATAAGAAGAGGAAGAGAGACAAACATCTTCCTCTCGCTTTTTGTACACATAGAAGAAAGGCCAAGTGAGGAAACAGAGAAGTTGGCTGTCTGCAAGCCAGGAAGAAAGACCTCATTAAAAACCAACCCCCAAAGCATTCAAATCTTGGACTTCTAGCATCCAAAACTGTGAGAAATAAAGTTTTATTATGTAAGCTACCTCATCTGTGATATTTTGTTATGGCAGCCCTGGCAGAAGAATATACTCATTTTCCACATTTTATTAACTTTGGAATGATCTTTCTTTCTTTTAGAAACAACTGTTGTGGAAATGTGGGGGCAAAAGCAAATGAAGATGGCAAATAAAATGACTGAAGGGATTGGCTTGTTCTTAAAGCTTGGCTTGTATTTACTACACACCAGGCTGGAGAGAGGAGACCAACAGAGTTCGCTGTGGTTGCACAACCTACTCAGATTGCATTCTTTGTTCCCCTGGACTGAAATATCCCTTGTCCTCCTCCCCAATCATTTATAGAGAGTTAACTACAATTTATAGTTAGAATGTATATAGTATAGTCAGACTATACATATATGAATTACTCTAATTTTTTCAAATGTATTTTTAATTGACTTTCACATTGGAATAATACTTTTTTACTTATTTGCCCATGTCCCTCCTCCCAAAAGAACTGCATACAAATACGCAACATTGACATATACTTGAAACCGTTTAGGGCCAGAGTAGTGTTCTACTTTTCTTAATAGTCATAGTACCTATTATAGTACCTGGCACATAAGAGCTTTTCAATATATAATTGAATAACACAAAGTGAATAATAAATCGTACTCCAATTAAATCTCCTAGAGAGATTTCAAAGCATGTGACCTCCATGAAATATATCCAACAATGCAGTTGGGTAAGTTGAAATCAAATAATTTGGTGGGGTCGCCAGGACATATGTCATAGCTCTTCCTATGGACCTACTCTACCCACTGCTCATGCTGAAAAGGCCATGACTAGAAAGGCCTTGAAAATTAGATAACCAAAGCCTGTAATTGAAATATGCTTTATCCGTGTTTAAATAATAAACTCTTGTTATTCAATTAGTAATGACCTTCGGTCAAACACTTTAGACTGCCAAGTAAATTCATCAGTCAAGGTCTCATGTTGTCCCCCAAAGACTTACTAAGATGATTGTGGTACCCACAGTAAATATCAATTCTAGGGTCTTCTTTTTCTCTTTTTCTCTACCTACTTGTATCTCTTTGTCTTGTTCTCTTAAACAGAAAATTCTCAAGATTCTTTCAAAGGAAACAATTAGGTTTCGTGTAACCAGAACAGTATTATATTAGTTGCAAATCATATTAAAACAAGGGCATCAACCTTCTTTTTCTTTTTGACTGTGTGACTGTAATGTACAATTAATCTTTGCATGTTTTCTTTGCTCCAATGGAATAAAAGCTTAGGTTTGTGTGAGGTTGCCCTCCATACAATAAAGACGTACTCTTTTATATTATGTTTCAAGTATTTGATGTGGTCTTAAATTCTTGATAAAGGAGATGTTGACTATAGGATTAGATGATATTGAATGTTTTTTTGTACATCTAGAATCTCTTTCTCTGAATACAACAATGGATTTATAACTCAAAGAAATGAATATGTTTTATAGAGCACCTGTTCTAGGAACCATAGTAGGCTCTTTATATATGGGAAATCATTTAATCCTCAAACCTCAAACATGGCAAGTTTGGTAAAACTGTCTGCATTTTACTAGTAAGGGACTGTCTGTGACAATAGCATGCACATCACCACCCAGATAGGAAATGATAGAGCCGGGGTTAGCACAGGTCTGTCTGGTACTCTTTTCAGACCAAATACATAAATATTTTAAGGGGATACAATGAGGAGTTTTTGATATATTAGATGTCATAACGCTTAGATTTCTGATAAATTTATCCCCTTTGCCAAATCCCATTTAAAAAATATTATAGAATTGTAATGGATTATGGTCATCAACTTGCCATTCACTGGTTATGTTTTAAATTTTGTGTCAGACTACATGTATTAGTTCATGTGATTCTCAGAAGAAATTATGTAAGTGCTATTACTTATATTTTACAGATGAGGTCAGTGAAACTCAGAGAAGATCATCAACTTTCTCCAGATCATGTAACTTTCAGTGGCAAAGTTGTGACTCAAACCAGGTCTCTGATTCCAGAGCCACACCCTTAACCACCATCCCCTTCTGTAACATAAGTTCAGACTCCACTTCAAAACTAGCTAGCACCAGCCCTGGAATTGGAGGTATGAGGAACTAGGGCTGGAGGCAGGGCTTAGACAGTGTTGTGTTTCTACTGAACTTGCAAAATGGCAAAAGCTTCAGAATACAGTCTTTACAATAGCGTATATCCCACGATAAAGAAGAGTCTTCAAGCATTTACGCTCACTTTGTGTGCAATGAGTGTGAATTGGCAAGCCTATTTCCCCAGGGTCATGCCTGCAACCTTTAGACTGGCAAAGACATGGAGCCATTTTACCTTTCTTGAAAGCTGAGAAATCCATTTTCGGATTCTGAGTAGTCGTCCTCATTCTTGCTGTCAGTGAGAAATGTTTCTGGTTTGCATTTAAGGAATACAGAGTCATCAACATTTTTTGATGTTTGGTAAGCAACTGGTTATCTTTATAGAGGCACCTGTCAAGGATAAGCTCTGCTTCGTTACTAAACTCTTATCACTTGTGTGAAGCATTTTTGGTGTGATTTTTCTACCACTTCCCCCCTTCTATCTCCCTCAAGCATCATTGCCATGATTATTTTATTTAGGGCTTGGTAGTCATCTTGTTTTGTTTTTATCTCTAAATCTAAACTTTAGGGCCACCCGATATAGTAACTTTAAATTAAAAAAATATATATATAAAACAAAGAATTTAGGTTTTTGGTTTACTAGCCATGTTTAATGTGCACAGTAGCCATATGTGGCTAGTTGTTACCATATTGAACATTGCAGATATAAAATATTTTTGTTATTGTTGAAAGTTATATTGGATAGCACTGCTTTAGAGCTTTTATTTCCTAGGGAAGAAATCTCTTGATGAATATTGTAGTGAATTGTATTAATTTACTTCATGTATCTTTCCACTCTGTTGCATGATTTTCCATGGGGTTCCTTGCATATGGTGCTATTCCTTATAAAAGGATTATATGTACCTTTGCGCCAGTGCCATCAAGTTTGAATATATGACTTGCTTTGCCCATGAATTATGAGCATACGTGACTTGTGTAAATTATAAGACGAAGCTTTAATGGCCAGTGGGTACTTCACCATGATAACTTTTTTCCTCAGCCAAGAGACCAGCAGTGTTCAAAAGTGGGGCTGTTTCTGAGACCCTGAATGCAGGTGGCATACCACAGAGCTGAACACATCCATAATCAGTAGTCAATGTGGAAGAAAATAACCTTTCATTGTTGCAGTGACTACTTTGTATATCATTTATTATCACATGATAACTTGACTTAAGCTGACTGATACAAATATGGACTCCCTTTCAATACTCTGGAGATGAATCCAGGAATGCGAAGTGATTTTCATCAGTGATATATTACACAGGCTGGGCTAGAAGCCAATGTAACAGAAGCAGACCATACAGATGACACAGTTGACAATCAAGTTCACATATCCTCCAGAGAACAGAAGGTTTGCCCCTGGGTGCACTGGTTAAACCATGTAATAAAACAAGAGCTGGTATTTTTGGATTTCATTCCATTATCAAGTGGCCAGAATCTGAGTGGTTTTATCCCTAGGGTGTGAATAGCCCTTAAATGAAGAGCCCTTTGTATGAAAGGATGTGCTTTCTGCAGTCAAGTGACTCTTTCCATTTATACTAATAACTTCTCTGGTGTCTGCATCAGGGAGGTTTCCTTTTTTTATTTCTAGGATATTTTAGCTTCCATTCCATTACTGCCTTTATATTTTGCAATTGATTAGTAGAGCAATACTAAATATGAATATACAATAAGGGATTAAAGATTTGGGAATAAAACATGTAAACATGTAACCTGAGAAGGAGATATGGGAGATGAGGGGGCTCAAGTTTTCACATTAATATTTTATTTTAGTTTTGGTTTTATACTGGGGTTCTTGATTGAAAGAAGAAAAATTGAAAATCATGATTTCTTTGCAATTGGATCTGAGTAATGCAGTGTTCAAACAAAGAAAGTGAGCGGTTAGCAACACATTTAGATCTCTTGCACGTCTTGGTAAGTAGAATTTTGAGATCAGCAATGATACATCTCTCTGAAAGTGAATTCTGGAGCTAAAATACCCACCCCAAAAGGACCATTATTCCATGTGCTTGAAAAGGCACTGGCCCAAGGATAAGATGTTCTGGCATTGATTCTAACAGCATTTAAGGATTAAAGGAATAGATTCCTTCTCTATATGGCCTCTGCTCTACTAACTATAAAGTGAATGCTTTGTCTGGCTGAGATTGGTGGCTCTAACTTGTGAGTGAATTTTAACAAAAACATCTACACAGTGTTAAAAATACATATATCATCTGCCTAGGTATATTGTAAGACTTTGCCCAGAAACTGTAAAAGTTTATCAATATATTGGACCAACATTTCTGTATGAAGTTAAAAATAAAATAGTATTAATTTGAACCACATTGTTTTACATTAAGGTGCCAGTTCTTATATCCAGGGAAATGACTTATAAAATAACTCAAAAATATAGTTAAAGAAAAAGTAAGACAATTAAAATGAGGTGTTATAAAATATGTATTTAACAGAAGAAGGCAATAAGGTAGGGATAGAGAAACAAAGGCATAAGATATAAATGTAAAAAAAATAGTAAATAGTAAATGTGAGTACCATCTTACAAGTAATTGATAAAACATTCCTTGAAAATGTAGAAATTAGCAAGAGGATACAAAAATATGATTCCCATATATGCTGCCTATAACAGACACACATTATATTTAAAGGCACAAACAGGTTGAAAGTAAAAGGCTAGAAAAAGGCATACCATGGAAACAGCAGCCCAAAGAGAACTGTAGTCACTATAATAATATTAAGCAAGATCAACTTTAAGATAAAAATGTTATTAGAAAAAAGATATTTATGATGCTAAAAGGGTTATTCAAAAAAGGAAGATGTAACAATTATAAATGTATATGCATCTAAAAATAGAGCTTCAAATATATGAAGCAAACGTGACAAAATTGAAGGGAGGAAAACACAATTCATCAATAACAGTTGGAGATTTCCATACTTCACTTTCAAAAATAAGTAGAAACACTAGGCAGAAAATCAACAGGGAAATAAAAGACTTGAACAGCACTGTAAGCCAAATGGACCTAACAGATATCTATAGAACAATGCACACCAGCAGAATTTTCATTGTTCTGTGTAAGAGAAGATGAGATCAGTGGCTCATTCTTTCAAGTACACATGGACCATTCTGCAGATAATCCATATGGTAGGCCATAAAAGAAGCCTCAATAAATTTAAAACAATTTGAAATAAAATAATTGTATAAGCATTTTCTCTGACCACAATGAAATTAAATTAGTAATCAGTAACAGACACATTTGGGATTTGTATACTGATGACCAAATGAGGTACTCCATATTCTCATGGTCATTAGGCTCCTAATTTATTTTGAATTCCTCTTCATTTGAATATTCTTCACATATACAATAAATATATATACATATATAATTTCATTTTTATTGGCTTGATTACAGGGCAGATTGTAAGGTGTGCATTTAAGGCATGGAGAATAATTTCCACAGTTTTGGTTTTCTGAATTTTAAATGGCCTCTCTGGCTAATGCTCTACTTAATGTTGATCATTAGCTCTAACAACTGGATACCAACTGCTGCCTAATAGCAGAAAAGAAGAGAACTTATTCAAGATAGTTGGTTAGAGTTAGCACAGTTATAGATCAGCGATTGGAAAGAGAGAGAAATATAGCAATGAAGGTCTTAGTCATGATTAAAACAGTGTTAGAGTAGCCATGACTAAAATAAATTATTTTGGATTAAGGTCATGAGTATAACGAAGATAAACGTTTGGAAGTAGGGAGGAGGGTGTCTAGAATTTCATTTTTTTTTTCCCCAAAGGAAGGCACTGGGTCAGTGACGATCATGTTGTACAACACATTTGCTTCATCTCTGTAAGTGATAATAGGACTGGATTCAACAGTTTACATCACTTCTTTCTTTTCAGTCTTGTCAGTACATTACTATTGACGAGAGGACACTCACAGTTTGAGGGGAAGCTTTGTTTCTGAGCCTGTGCTTCTGGGTTTGTTTCTTGATCCTCTGAATATTATACTGTACACTTTAAGGAATTCAAATTAGAATTAAGGGGAATTGAATTTCCTGTGTGACCTTTTAAATAATGAAGTGTCCCTACGTTCTGTGCTTCCGACTTCTTAGTCTAAGAAAAACTTCATCTTCTCTCAGCACTCATTTGTCTCCCACATTCCCACAGAATAACTCTAGGGAAGATTTTTAGTAGTTTCTCCAAACTAAAGAATCCAACTCTTTCTTGGAACATTGCTTGGCACGCTGAAGCCAGAGTATTAACGAATGCTCTTTTTCAAATTTGTGAAGTAAATATTTTTCTCTCCCCTTCTATCAATACATTCTTGAAGTACTATTATATTTTAAAAAATCCATTTAAAATAGAAATGGAAGGTATCCTTGAAAGAAAAATAGGAATTAAAGCAGTTTATTCGTAGTTTTTCTTTGTTTTATTTACAGCACAGGACATCGGATCCAGCTAATCTTGTCTTCTCACAACTTCTTAGATTTACCATATGCTTGTATACATCCTATTCTTTTTATTTCCACTCTCTCTATATTTATAATACCCTTTGAGTGTTTACCTTGTGGCAGACACTTTTCATATATTATTTCTATTCATTGCTGAAGTCTTGCAATTTGTATATTATGGTTTTTGCTCAATAGATGAAAGATTGATGGTTCAGAAATACTAACCACTAGGTTACAGTGATGCAGTGAAGAGTTGCAACTGAAATTAAAACACAGGCTGAACAAAAGCTCAGGGCTCTTTCACAACTTCTTCTTGCATGCTATGTGTATACTTTCAGCTTCTCTAAATAATTCAGTTGACAATCTGATAAATGTGCCATTGAAATCTTTCTTTGGGAGTGTTTCATTCATTCCTCTATTTTGTATTTTTAATTAACATATAATAATTGTGTATATTTATGGGGTGCAGAGTGCTATTTCAATACATGTATACAATGAGTAATAATAAAATCAGAGTAATAAGTATAATCATTGCCTCAAATATTTATCAATTCTTTGTGTTGTGAGCATTTAAAATCATTTTCTTACTCGAGAGGGGCAGGGGGGATATGGGCAATATACGTAACCTTAACATTTGTTCCCCATAATATGCTGAAATAAAAAAAATCCTTTTCTTTACCCATTCGATAATAGAAAATAAATTATTGTGAACTATAATCACTGTACGGTGCTATAGAACACTAGAAATTATTCCTCTTCTCTTGGTACAGTTTTGTATTTGTTCACCAACTTCTGCCCATCTTCACTTTCCCCCTATCCTTCCCAGCCACTGACAACCACAATTCTACTCCTTTCTCCTAAGAGCTCAACTTTTTAAGGTCCTACATGCCAGAAAACATGCAGTATTTATCTTTTTGTTTCACTGGCTTATTTCACTTAACATGTTGTCCTCCAGTCTCATCCATGTGGCTGCAAATGACAGGATTCATTCACTTTCATGGTTGAATAATTCCATTGTGTATATGTCATATTTTTTATCCATTTGTCTTTTGATGAGTGTTTAGTTTGATTCCATATTTTTGCTATTGTAAATAGTGCTACAATAAACATGAGGGTGCAGATGTGCCTTCAATATACTGATTTCCCTTCCTTTGGATAAACAGTAATGGAATTGCTAGATCATATGGTATTTCTAGTTTTATCTTTTTGTGGAATTTCCATACTGTTTTCTATAATGGCTATACTAAATTACATTACTACCAACAGTGCATAGGAGTTCCTTTTTCTCTGCATTCTTGCTAGCATTTACTGTTTGTCTTTTTTTTTTTAGACAGTGTCTCACTGTATCACCCCAGTTAGAGAGCAATGGCACCATGATAACTCACAGCAACCTCAAACTCCTGGGCTCAGGTGATCCTCCTGCCTCAGCCTCCCAAGTAGCTGGAACTATAGGTGCATACGGCCATGTCTGGCTAATTATTTTTTCTATTTTTTGTTAGAGACGGGGTCTCACTCTCACTCAGGTTGGCCTCAAACTCCGGCCTTGGCCTCCCAGAGTGTGAGGATTTCAGAGATGAGCCACCCTTCTCATTCTTTTTGTGTTTTTAATAACAACCATTCTGACTAGGGAGAAATGATGCCTTATTGTGGTTTTGATTTCTATTTTCCTGATTATTAGTGATGTTTGGCATTTTTTCATATACTTGGGGGTTATTTATATGTCTTCTTTTGACAGACATGTATTTAGATCTTTTGCCTATTTTTTAAACAAATTATTTATTTTTTGCTGTTAAGCTGTTTGTGTTTCTTGTATCTTCTTGATCTTAATCCTTTGTCAGATGAATACTTTGCAAATATTTTCTTCCATTCTATAGGCTGTCTATTCACTCTGTTGATTATTTCCTTTGGTGTGCAGAAGCTTTTTAGTTTGATAAAATCCCATTTGTCTATTTTTGCCTTTGTTGCCTATGGTTTTGAAGTCTTACCCATAAAATACTTGCCCAGCCCAATCTCCTGAAGCACTTTTCATATTCTTTATTCTAGTAGTTTTATAGTTTGGGATCTTACATTTAAGTCTTTAAACCATTTTGAGTTGATTTTGTATAAGTTGAGAGATAGGGGTCTAGTTTCATTACTCTGCATACAAATATCTAGTTTTCCCAGCACTGTTTATTGAAGAGAGTATCCTTTCCCCAATGTATGTTCTTGGGGCCTTTGTCAAAAATGTGTCAGCTGTTAATACATGGGTTTATTTCTAGGTTCTCTATTCTGTTTCATTGGTCCATGTGTTTGTTTGTTTTTGTACCATTACCTTGCTTTTTGGTTACTGTAGCTTTACAGTATATTTTTAAGTCAGGTAGTGCGATGCCTTCAGTTCTGTTCATTTTGTTCAGTATTGCTTTAGCTATGTGGGGGTCTTTCGTGGTTCTATACAAATTTTTGGATTTTTTTCTCTATTTCTATATTAATGGCATTGCTATTTTAATAGGGATTGCATTGAATCTATAGATCACTTTGGGTAGTATGGTAATTTTAAGAATATTATTTCTTCTAATCCATGAATATGAGATATCTTTTCATTTGTTTGTGTCCACTTCAATTTCTTTTATCAGTGTTTTGCAGTTTTCATTATAGAAATATTTCACCTCCTTGGTTAAATTTATTTCTAGGTTTATTTTTTATTAATATTTAACTATTGCAAATGGGATTGCTTTAACTTCTTTTTTCGCTACTTTATCATAGGTGTATAAAAGTGCTACAGATTTTTTTGTGTTGGTATTCTACAACTTACAGAATTTGTTTACCAGTTGGTTGAGTCTTCAGGTCTTTCTATATATAAAATTAGGACATTTGCAAAGAGAGCAGAATGACTTCCTCCTTTCCAATGTGAATGCCTTATGTTTTCTGTGTTCCTTTCTTCCTCTTTTATTGTTTATCTTTGTGATCTGGTGGTGTTCTATAGTGATAATGCTTGATTCTTTTGTCTTTCTTATTTCTGTGTCTGCTGTGCCAGTAAGTTGTAGACTTTCACATGTTTTCCTGATGATAAATATTATTCTTTTGCTTTCAACTGTAGCGTTCTCTTTAAGCATTTCTTGTAGGGCTTGCCTAGAGGTGATGAATTCCTTCAGTTTTCGCTTGTTTAGGAAAGACTTTATTTCTCCATTTCTGAAGGATAGCTTTGCTGGACATAGTATTCCTGTTGACGTTTATTTCAGCACTTCAAATATATCATCTGATTCTCTCCTGGCCTATAAGGTTCTGCTGAGAAATCTTTTGTCAGTTTGGTTGGGATTCCCTTAAAGCTTTTTGCTTCTCTCTTGCTGTTTTTAGAATTTTCTCTTTGTGTTTAACTTTTGACCATTTGACTATAGTGCCTCAAAGAGAAATTTTTGTGTTGAATATATTTGGGATGTCTTTGAGCTTCCTGTATATGGATGTCCATATCTCTCCCATGACTTGGGAAATTTTCAGCTATTATTTTATTAAACGTGTTTTCTGTGCTTTATCCCATCTCTTTTCCTTCTGAAATGCCTATGATGTGAAAATCTTTTCACTTAATGGTATGGTGTTCCATATCTTCCATAGGATTTCTTCATTCCCTTCTCCTCCACCTCCTCCTTTTTCTTTTCTTTTCTTTTCTTTTTTCTTTTCTTTTCTTTCTTTCTTTTTCTTTTTTTGGTCCAACTGGCATATTCCAAAAGACCTGTGTTTAAATTCAGAAAGATTTTCTTCAGCTTAATCTGGTGCATTGTTGCATAGCTCTCAACTTTATTTTTGATTTCATTCATTAAATACTTTACTTTCAAAATTTTTGTTTGGTTCTTTTATTTTATGATATATACCTATTTGTTGAATTTCTCATTAAGATCATGACTTGTTTTTTCTTATTTCATTGAATTATTTATCTGTGTTATCTCATATTTTGCCAAGTTACCTTGAACTCATTATTTTAAATTTCAGGGATTGCATAGATTTCCTTTCCTTTGGTATCTGTTATTGGGGAATTATTGTGTTCCTTTGACAGTGACAGTTTTCTTGCTTTTTATGTTTCCTGTGTCTTTACATTGATATCTGTGCACTTGGTGGAATAGATGCTTCTTTCAATTTCATGGAGTAGCTTTTGTAGGGAAAGATTTTTTTTTCCTTGTAAATCTGTCCTATTGTGTTGGTTGAGTAGGGTGCTGTGCCTTTGCTTCTAGGTGGCTTTAATAACGTAGTCCCCACATGATTTCTTTGCCCTACGCTGATCTTTGGACCCTATGGGCATGCTGGCACGTGTGGTGGCTCTCCCCTCTGGAGGAGTCAGGGTCACTGGTGGCAGCGTATTTCTCTATGTGTTAAAATTGCTACTCAGTTCTTTGAACTTCTTCCTCTGCAAAGGGTTGTTTTGATTGTTTATTTTTAAGTATGCTTCTTCAACTAGATTCAAGACTTCTTAAAGCAAGTGTGTTTTAGATTGGGTTTCTTAGAAAAGACTCCGAGATGAAATTTTTTTTGCACATATTTTATTAACGAGTGCTTTTAAGAGATACACCTTTAAGAAAGTAGGGAAGGCAGGATGGCAGAGGGAGAAGCTAAGTTGAGGTCTCCGTGATGTTTCAAGAAGCTGTGGAGATTGTATGAACTTTTACAGTTGTATGCTATGTGGTGAGGTACAGAACTGTGATAAGTACCTGCCGGTCATGGAAGATGGAGGATAGGTGTGTCACCCTAAAGAGGGATGTGAATGACATATCACAATTTCACTATAGAAAGGTTACATATGTTGATTAAATAAACATTTTGAGAGGCTACTATGTTCTAGAAACTTCCTTATGTTTCTGATCGTTAGCCATTATCTCATGAAGCCTGACTTCTCACACAGGGAAGGACAAGTTACATGGGCACAACAGAGTGATCAATTTCCTAAGATATTCTGTGCAGTGTATGAAACAAAAGTAATCTTAGCCTACGTAGATACGATATTACCACTGAGGTGCTGAAGCTGAACTGGGTTTTGGGAGAGAGGTATAAATTCGCTGAGCAAAAGTCCCTAGAGTGTTACCTAGAACAAGGTAAAAGGTAGAATACAACATAAGTTTGTTGTTTCTGAATTTTTATATTTGCAGCCATTATTCATTTCTAGTTTTTCAATAGTAATTTTTGTGTGCTGCATATTTATTTATCACACAGTAAATGCTCAGTAAAAATTTGTGGAATAAATATAGGAAATTAAAATTGACATTAGGATATCATATACATAAACAAATACATTTTTGTTTCAGTTTGAAGTGAGTAGGAATATAGAATGTTCAGCTTGGTAAGAATCTGAAAAAAAGTCCCATCTGCCTTCTAGACTCCTGATCTTCCACCGAAAGCTAGCTTAGGAAGTACATTATAATTTAGCTAGGTTTTTTTTGTTGTTTGTTTGTTTGTTTGTTTTTAGCAACTGTTACATGAATTGTTCTTGTTGAACTGAATAAAGCTGATATACATTTGGTGCCATCCGTCTCTCTATGACTCTGTAAAGTATAAGTACCAGGCTTTAAACATAATAAAGCATTCTTTTTAGATTGTTTTTGTGTCTTTGTTTTTTATCTTGTGACAACATGTTTGCATAGTGTATGTGACAAATCCCAAAGGCATAAGGAAAAGGTATGCGTTTTATACTCTAGGAAAATTACCTTTCTTAAATGTGATAAATTTTAATGAAGAAAGTCAGAAGGTAGTGCATGGCAAATTTCATGCATTATACAAGCAATAGAATTGAGTAGAGATGAGCATAAAAATTGCATAATTGGTCCCGAAAATAAGGACATTCTTAAATTGCTAAAGAGTCACCTTCTTGCTAGTAAATAACAGAAGACATGAATACACGGCATGAATAGCGTCAAATTTGGGAGGCTGTTAAACGCCTAGTCTACAGAGGTTTTTTCTTCAGGAAGTTATGTTCTTTAGGTAAACAATAATGATTTCTGACTGGGGTAGGATTATTGTGACAATATTCAAATGATGCTTTGGAGAGTTTTAGCTGGCAACAACATATACAGTATACTTAGTGAGTACAAAAAGAAGGCAGAGAGACCAGTTAACAGAATAAATCCAGCAAATAGATGATGCCAACCTATACAAATATAGGCAGCAAAGAAAATGGAAAGGTGTATACTGGGAGCATATTTCGAAAAGAAGATTTGATTGTGGTGGGATTAGAAGAAAACACGAGTCAAAAATTACTGAGCTAGTACTGTAGAGATTATTTTACCACTCAGTGAATTTATTCAGTTATTTAACACATACATCAGTTCTTTGTGTTCTTTTTTTTTAATAGACCATCTATTAGGTCATTAAATATGAAATGTCCAGTTTTGAATCAGAAGTTTAGTTTATTATATCTTAAACAAGAAGCAGTACAATTAATCAAAGTATGTGCCTAAACTATTGACAAAGTTTCGCCATCTTAGTGGTAGCTTGCTTATGCCAGCAGTGAAGAAGCCTGGAGAGGAAGTAGAGATGAAGTTTCAAAATGCGTTTTTCACAGCTTGTTGAGAATTGAATATTTTTCCTTGCAAGGAGTAGCCTGAAGCCCAGAAAAAGTGGTAGTCAGTTGGTGCAAGGACTGGTGAATACGGTGGATGGCAGGGAGTTTTTAAGTCCAGCTTCTACAGTTTGAGAAGCATTTTTTTTTTTTTTTGCAACATGTGGTCTTGTAAGAAGATTGGCCTGTCTCTATTGACAAATCTTGGCTGCTTAATCAGAAGCATCCCCATCACTTCATCCAACTGGTTGCAGTAGACATCTGCTGTAATCGATGGACCGGTTTCATGAAGTTGTAGTGAATAATAACAGCGTTAGACCACCCACAGACACCATTACGTTGTTTTGATGAATATTCAGTTTTGGACTATGTTTCAGCATTTCCTCTTTATCGTGCTGCATGCTTGTGATTGTCAAAAGAAATCTATTTTTTATCACATGTACCAATATGGTGTACAAATTGTTTGCCTTTATGTTGTGACAGCAAAGAAAGGCAAGCTTTGAGACAATCTCTCTTCTGATGCTCATTTAATTCATGTGGAGCCCATCTATCTAGCTTTTATAGCTTGCCCATTTGTTTCTAATGGTCCAATATTGTTGGAATAGTAATGTCAATCCTTGCCGCTAAATCACGCATAGGTTGAAATGGATGTTTCCACTACAGCTTTCAGCTCATCATTATCCACCTTGATCTCAGGTCACCCACATGACTCATTTTCAAGATTAAAATCACCAGAATGGAGCTTCTCAAACCATTGACATACCGTGTGTTCATTAGCCACATCCTTCCCAAATACTTCATTGATATTTCAAGCTGTCTTCCCTGCACTGGTTCCATGACGGAACTCATATTCAAAAATCACACAAATTTTTGTCTTATCCATGGTTTCACAAAAATCGCTCTAAAACAAAAATTGCAAGATAATCACATCCTGGCTTGAATGTTTGAAAGACTGAGGAGGTATCTTCACAATTAAAAAAGTAAGTGTCAAAGTGAAATGTCAGAGATATCAACTGTCAAACTTAGTACCTATGGAAATCAGACAGTCTATGCTTAATAACCTAATAGTTCCATTTGGCAATTTGTGCATTTTTTGCTTATTGGATTTCAGTAGGGACAGAAAAGAGTGGAATCATAATCATCTATTAGGGTGAAATTGTCAAAAGTTCAATTGTTCCTGACTCTTTTTAAATGATTAATTCATTAATTTAACTTTTATATAATATCTCTTATACACTCAATATTCTAAAGCAGGAGCTGATAAAAAAGCAGTTATGAACAAATATAACTTAGTGAAATAGTATAATTTATATAGAATCATGGATTTTTATAGCAATAGCGAGGCATGAGGATGTCTAACCTAATTCATTAGAGAAAAAAGACACCTTCCTGGAGAAAATGACACCCAGATATAGAATGGAGGTGAGTGGTATTTAACCCACTTAAAGAGACAGAGAGAGACTGAGAGAGATGTTCAAAGACAGAATCAAGGTCCTAAAGAAAATCTGGATACTTTTATGAAACATGTTACAAGAAATGTGATGAAATATTTGGACAGTGCCCACAATATGAAAATCATTGTTCCCCAGAATGAGAAGTTTGAGTTTTATTTTAAGGTCTCAGGATTCCAACCAGGATAATGACATGATCAATTTAAATGTTAAAAGATCAGCATTGTATTAGTGAAGAGTAAGGCATGGGCAACAGCAACGTCATGGCAAGAATTCTGAGATCTTAAATAAATAGTTGGCAATGTAGAGTAGGAAATAGCACAGCTAAGGTGTTATTAAAAGAAAGAATGAGCAGGATGAAGTAAGTGATTAGGAGGTGAGGAAGAAGGAGAGAATAAGATGATAAGGTGGACATTAGCTAGATACTCCTCAAACCAATTTTTATTCTCTTGCACAAAGTTAATTAATATTTATTTTAATTGTCTTGTAATTGAGTGGAGCTACATGAAACACTCTTGCCAATGGAATGTAAACAAATGATTTGTGAGCAAGGGAATTAAAGAGGGTATGCCTTCTCCATACTTTCTTTGATCTCCCAGTTATTTTGCTGGATGATGCCAGGATGGCCTTGACATCATATTAAATATTTAAATGATGGCATATCCAGTAGGTGAAAGTAGCTTGCATCCCTGAATGACTGCACTGGGTAGAGCCTCATTGATCCACGTTGGATTCTAAATGAGAAATGCAGTGTGTGTGTGTGTGTGTGTGTGTGTGTGTGCAGTTAGAAAAACCTCAGGATGGTAACAATGTCTCCTATAGTTTATCTAAACAATCATCTTTTTAACAACAACTAGAGTTACATTGACTAATACCACTATTATTCAAATTTATTGCTTGAGAATATGAGTAGATGAATAATAATACCTTTCAACAAACTCTGGAACATGGTAGAATGAGTTTTTTGGGTGGCATAGGATTTCATATCTAATCAATTAATTTTGATATGTCTGTGTTTTATCAAAAAGTATATAACAATTGGAGGTATGGATGTGATTCTGAGGCTCAGAGAAAAAGATATGGTTGTAAACATACTAATAGGACTTATTAGCATAGGTTAAAATTAAAATTATAAGAGTGAATGATAATACCCAAGAGTTTTCATGCCACGAGAAGAGAAATTGTCTGGGATCAACACCTCATGAACATGAACACTGAATAAATAGGAAGAGAGAAAAGAACCTGAAAAAAACGCTGGAGGCAGAGAGCAGCAAAGTGGTTGGGTGGAGAGCCAGAAGAATGGAGTGTTTCATAATATAAAAGGGGATAGAGTTGCATAAAAGAGGTAACAGCCAACAAAAATCAGTATTTTCAGAAAAGTCTAGGAATAATCAGTTTATTAGATTTTACTCCTAGAAGGTCATGTGTGTCATGGCTATATGTCCTATTTGCTTAGGATGGTTCCAGTTGATTCTTAATTATTAACAGTACCCCTTTTCACTCTGAAAAGCATCCTGGCTTGGATGATAAGAAATACAGTCACATTAGTCCTAAGAATCTTTAGTAAAAATAGTTTCCAACTAGTGATAATATAAGTTTGCTGTAGTTTGAGAAGTTCATGGATGAGAAAGTGAGGGGGAAGAAATATGCTTAACTGTGACAAGAAAGAAAGTGCTGAGGAGGTGGTTTGAGGACTTGATAAAAGGAGTTTTGTTTGTTTGTAATTTTTCTTTTCAAGTTAAAAGAAACTTCTACATATTTTGTGCTGAGAAGAAAAACAACTGTAGATAAGGAGAAATGCTATATTTCTTGGTAATGAACAGAGTTCCTTGATTAGGTTCTAAATGAAGCAAAATGGATTAAATATCAATTCTTCATCTTCTTTAATGGCCATTTGTTCTCCTTTTTGCTATTTGGGGCCACAGATATATTGTATTTTTAACCTACATTATTAGTGATAACCTCTAAAAATGAAGACTGCATTTTGGCAAGGACAACTACATGTGTGGTCCTGCAAGTGATTTATGTACTTCTTTAGTTTTTATACTTGTTTAAATGCTTTGTTATTATTTTTACCAGCTAATTCCTGTTTTTAAATCATGGGCTATGTAACTAACACAATTTAATATCTTGAGTGTAAGCAGAAGCATGTTTACTAACCAATGCATGTCTTTTCTTCTCTCTTGGGGATGGTAATCATTGTTTCTATTTGGCTATATATTAAATATTAATGCTCTCTGAAGTCTAAATACCTATGATTCACAATATGAAATTTAAGACTAACTTATCCCCTTTATGACACTAAATAACAGTGTTAACTGTACTACGTATGGAGAGAGATCAGAATTAAAACTGGTAAGATAAAGTCAGACTAACCTCAATTAGGATTCTTATCTACTTAGAAGTATGAGAAAATGTATCCTTCAATATCATTCAATCATGCATCTCTAATTGGATATTTTGTTTAGCAAAGAAATTTATTGCAACAAGAACCATTTGTAATGAAAGAAATCCTTCTATGATGAAAAAAATGAAACTACTTTAAAACAAATTATATATATATATATATATATGTATATATATACATATATATATATATTTAAAGTTTGAAAAAGTAACGCTTCTTGAATTGGTGACAGGCTTATGGGCAAAGCAGGCACTAGCTCAGTGGTTCATGTATAATAGCAATCCAGGAGACTTAGCTGGAAAGTTAAAGTTGAAATCTCATTATAAGAAAGAACTTACTGCTGTTGAAGATCTGTTCCACTACAGTTAATATTCGGCCCAGGAGAAGCCATTTTTCAGAGGGATGTCAGTGGTAATTGTGATTTTCCCAAAGTAGGAACATTCCATATAAATGATCATGTCTCATTCCCACTATGAGATTGCATATTCGAAAATTTTAGTTTAAAAACCATGTGACTCATCTACTTTAACAGCCAAGCAATACTTGTTTTGGACTTAGCCGGCTCATTTTTTTTCCTTATGTCTCTAAAAATTTAGACTGGTTAGAAAAATATTTATATTTTTTCGTGGAGATGAAAGAAACTTGGAGAAAGAAACAATAGTCTTAGCAAAAGTAACATTGAATAGCGTTGACAGGAAGAAAAAGATTGACTTAAGTGGACAGGAATATACAAGTTAACATATTAGAGGGTGGCCATCTTGGCTACACTGAGATTTTAAGTAGACAAAAGGGAGTCTAGTGAAAGAACACGAAGAGCAGCCAGGTATAATTCCTATTCTACCTTATAGGAATTACAAGTGACATTTCAGGATGTTGGCATGGACTATCATATTCAAAGTGAGGAACGTGGAACTGTGTTTAATATTAGGTTTTACTGTGGGTGGGAGCAACCTTATGAATCCTTTGTTTTTAGAACCTACGCTTACACTAAATTTGATGTTTTTGCTTCTAGGTGCCAGCTTGATATTCCCATTAAACTGGTCTTCTCCCAGTCTTGTCCAACTCGGTGAATGAATCCCCACAGATTCCAAAAAGAAACCTGGGAGTCATTTTCAATTTCTCACTTTTTTAAAAAAAATTTTTATAATACCAAATCAATTTCCAAGTCAAGCAAATTACATTTCCTCTAGGCATTTTAAATCCATGCATTCCTTAACTTCTTTATTGCTACTATGCTATTCCATGTCCTGCCATCTCTTAACTGGACTTCTGTAACTATCTCTTGACATTTATTCTTGTCTTCTACAAAATACTCTCTCTATAGAATTTGTTCTCCAGATGGTATTCAGAGAAATTGTTTGAAAAATATAAATCTAATCGTATAAATGCCCTTCTTAAAGCCCTTTGTTTTCCATTTTCTACACAATGTTTTCTAAGATCCTTAATTACATGGCCTTCTCTTTTCTGTATTGGTCTCTCTCTGGAACTTTTTTCTTTTTTCTACACAATCTTTTCAGCCATTTAATTTATATTCACCTTTCTGGCCTCAATTTAAATGCCATATACATAGGGGAAATTTTCCCTGATGTCACTCAAGCTGGGTAAGAATCTTCTGTTTTATATTTTTATAACACCCTGTCCATAGCATGCAACACAATGTAATTAACTATATTTTTTATGTATGTAATAATTGGGTTAGTACATTTCTTTCTGCTAGACTGTAAAATTCTTGAAGACAGGGTATATACAATGTTGGATTCCCTAGCACCTACAATAGTGCCTGGATCTTTGTAGTTACTCATTGATAAATGAGCAAATCAATGAATACTTGGCTATAAAAGTTGATACCAACAAATCTTTTTGTAATTTTGAAATTATTTTCCACAATAAGAGTCACTTTGACATGTATTTGTGATTAATCTTATTTATATTTTATAAATGTCTTTCAGACTTTTATAAACATCTTTTATTCAACGTCATTCTCTTATTCTGGACTTCTTAACTTTTTAGGATGAAAACACATTGTAAAGAGCTTCTTGACTCTTGGTCAACTTACGTGTGTGTATGTGTTAGTCAATCTGTGTGTAAATGCTAAGGGTGATTTTGCTGGATTTTCCCAGGATTCTGTCTCTGGATATAAAGATATTTTAGAAGAGAAAGACTTGTAGAGAACCTCTTCAAAGCCAATCACTTTCCAGAGGTTCATTGACTTGTTCAAAGCCATAAAATACAGTTATGGGCATGGCTTCCCTCTGCACGACCAGTAATTTTTTCTATAGTAGTACCCTGACCTTCTTGATACTGTCTTCTACATATGGCTACATGTAGACATTGAAGATTCATGGGATAATAAATTCATAAGCTAAAGAAATGTTACCTGGTGACAGCTTTAGAAACCACAGTACGGTGCAAAATATTTTACCAAATTGACTTGTTAAAAGAAAAATACTGTGGACTTAAAATCTAGGACAAATTGGACATGTATCTTGCATTGACCACATTCGTTTCTGTTATATATCTCTATATTTGGAACTCAGATACAAAGAGGTGTTTCTCCTTCTCTTTAGTTCATAGCATGTTACTATTAGCTATCTAATCAAGGTCTTTATTTTATTCTATTTCACTTTGTTTTTTCCCTTTCATTTCTGATTCCCCCTCCCACTATGAGCATCAACTCTGATGTGTTTGATATGCATCCTTCAATATGCGCATCTTGCATGAGTGTTGTTTTGGGTTTGATTCAAGAGTATATATTGGTCTTGTGCTACAAATCGCATCTGGTGAACAGTTTCTTCGCCCAGAAGAGTGGTTCTCACCTAGGAGCAATTTTGCCTACCCAGGAAACATTTCATAGTTCCTAGAAACATTTTTGGTTTCCACTAGCTGGGGCATACTACTGGCATCTACATGTATGTTGCGAAATATCTTACAACGTCCTGAACAGGTCCCTATATCTCAGTAGTGCTGTGGCTGCAAAGCTCTTCCTTGGAATATGAATAGTTATGTGTAACATGCAATGTTGTTTGAATATACTTTTGTCACTTACTAACACTGTGATCTTGGGAAGCATACTTCTCCTTTCTGAATCTCAATTCTGAGAGATGACAAATAATATATGGAAAGTGATGCAAACTGAGTATTCAGAAAAAAGTAACCTGCTAGTGCTTTGCTCTTCACTCTTTCAAGGGGAAGGTGGTAAAAATCTGTACAAAAAATAATTCTGTATATTATGCAGTCATGCTGTAAAATACAGTGTCCATTCTGTAATGCTATATCCATACTTATATGTTTTCACATGACTTTTTTTCAAAAAACTGGGGAATTTCAACTTGTCCCTAAGAATATTCTATGATTGAGACTTTTAACTATGTCTATTACATCCTATTATAGTTTATAGGATTAAAAAATGCATTGCATTAAATTATTTTCTATGTAGACTTTGTTGCTTTTATTATGCCATATGATTTCATAGCACTTGAGTTATATCTTGGTTTTACCATTTATCATACTTTATTCTGATTTAGCTGATCATTTTTCTGGTTTCTACTGAAGTATGTAAATTCATCAAGTGACTTATTTACCTTTGCATCTCTGGTAATTAGCACATGGACAGAGACAGAGTCAATGCTGCATAGAAGCTTTCATGGTGAGGTAGAGAATTAGGGACTGAGGAGTAGGCACATTTAGAAGAAACAAGTTCTTGTGCAGGGAATTAATGAACTATAATACTGGGAAGGTTATGGTCAAATAACAGAGGAACATACATATCAGGTAGACTAAAAAGTCTGAAATCTATGTGATCATCAACGAAATAATAATGAATCTGATCAAAGTACAGACATGGTAAAAAAGTAAACATTTGTAAAGATTAAAATGATTGCTGTATGAGATGGGGAAGAAACTGAAAGATAAAGGACAAGGAGTTAATTCAGTAAATCACACTTAAAGTGCCGGTTGAAATCAAAGAGGTCGTGACTTCACGGGAGACTTGTGGCAATGAAAGAAGTAATAGGACCTAGCAACTGATTGTAATAAGTTCTTATGTATAACTTCAAGGTTTTACTCCTGAGAACGTGGTATTGATGAGAGAAATATGGAAGCCAGGAGAGGAAGACAGTTTTGGTAGGGAAGACAACAAGTGAACTAACATGGTTGTAGTGACTGTATTTCAGGCACTTGGGGAGATAGTTTGCATAATACACTTTCTCCTAGAGAGATTATTGTATTTTTGAAATCATGAATTTCAAGTTTTTTAAAAAATTAGGTATAGAGTTAATTTGATATCAAAGTTTGAAGCATAAATTCAAGTTGCCCTGCATATACTTCAGTTAGCAGCACTTACAAGTGGGTTTTTAAGGAAAAAAGAGGGGAAGTTCCTAACTTGTTTATCAAGAATTTACATTAAAATAACATAAGATATTTATTGGCTTTACATTGTTCTTTGTATCACAAATTCCAGCAACATAAAGATAATGGGTGAGGTAGCTAGTCAGGAATAAAATGTCTTTAAACATTTTCCCTGGCTATAGGTGTCATGGTGTGACTGAAGTCTCATACTCATCTCTCTCTGGGCCTCATAAATTTCGCATACCTCACATATCTCAGACTGCTCAGACTGCAATCTTTATTTTCTCATTTTTCCCCTTTTCACAAAGATCTTTTGAAGAAAGCATTATAGATGAACTCAAAGGTTTTGGCTCTTTTTATATTTAGGAGCTTAGTTCTGCATTGCTGGGAAGGCTCATTTCCTGATGGTCCTATCCCATGTGGGATGGGGGAAGAATTTCAAGTATTGAGAAGCTATCTATGTGAACATTGAAAGCAGATAAATAGAAATGTGGTATGAAACCTGAGTATGGATTAGAATCACTCAGCATAGAAATAATAATTAAATCCCTGGGCATAATATTTTCCAGGTAACAAGTAGAGAAAAAACATCATCAAAATTAGATTCTACATTGGGAAAGTTCACAATTGAAAGGGAGCAGGGAAGGAACACAATATATAAAATTTATTGAATATTTACTATGTACAAAGCATTGAACTTGAACTTTATATATTAGGGAATTTAATTTGCCTGACATGGAACAAGCACAGAATAAGTGTTTCTGTTAATGAAGTAATGAATTTCTATGATAACAATATTATAAAGTAGGTATTATTTTTGCCAGATGACAGATAGAGAAATTGAGTTTAAAGATGTTTAAATAATTTCTTCATCATCACATAACTAGTAAATGTTGTCCCAGAATTTATTTGGAGACAGAGCTGTTTTGAGTTTAAAATCTGTGGCTTCTCTTTTATGCCACGTTGTCACCTTAGATAATTCTATGCCAAGACCTGGGGAGTTTTAACTAGGAGAGGATGACTACATATGTAAAATGCTGAAGAGAAGTGAAAACAGATGAGAAGAGTAGAGAAAAAGAAAAGTCTATGGATTTGATGGGTAACTACCAGTTTCTTTTAACTGTAGTATCTTTAGTTTGGTATCAACCAAATGTGAGTCAAGACCAGAAGGGAGTCAAGACCAGAAGAAGAATTCAAACTTCAGGACTTGAGTGAGGGTGATATTTATCACCATCACCTCAGTGTTTCCCACACCTTCTTCTATGTTTCATCTTCTAAAATATATCCTCCAATATTTTCTTTAAGTCTATAAATGGTAACATCTCTCTCTTTCTCTGAGTTCTATAATGCCTTTATTTTGCACTTACATTTGAACAATAATTTAGCAGACTATAAATCTTGATTAGGTATTATTTTCCATATAATAGTTTCTTCTGACATATATTGTTGCTGGTGGCTGGTCTGCTTTTATTCCAGTTACCATTTATTTTTTTTAATCTCTTTTTTCTCTCTTCAAATGTTAAGATCTTCTCTGTAATACGATGCCATGGAGTTTTGCTAAGGTGTTTTTTGGATGTAGATTTATTTTTATATAATTTAGTCTGTACTCATATTACTTTTTATTTAAGAACTTACGGCTTTTCTCAATTATAGAAAATTATTAGCCTTTTTTTTGCCTTTCTTTTTTTCCTCTTCTAGAATTCCAATTATATTGATATATAGGTTGGGGCTTCCTAGTTTATCTAACACATCTCTCAACTACACTTGCATATTTTTTTAAATATCTTGGTCCTCCTGTGATACATTTTGTATATATTTCTCAATTTTATCTTTCACTATCAAAAGCCATTTTTAATTGATTCCTGGAAAGACATTTTCTATACTGGAAATTTTTATGTTTTTTTATAATGTTATATGTCACATTTAACCTTTGTATTAATTCTTTTTCATATTCACCTATTATGTATCTTTTAACAAAGTCCTTTCTTCACTTTTCTTTAAGTGCTACAGAAATATATTTTACTAATGCTTTTGTCAGATATTTCCATAAAAGTAAATTTATACAAATGAATTTATGTTGAGATGGGTGATTTTTTATTCTTGTTTTTAGTATTTTCAAAATGTGTTTTGTAATTTTTAGTTTTCAGGCTCTTTTAAAGAGTCATATAGGAGATTTTTGTTTATTTTAATTCTTACTCTCTGTATCTATTCTTTCTGGCCTTTATTTATTTATTAGCGATGAGCTGTCATTCTTTTTTTTGAAAAAAAAGGAATTTTTCATTTTGTTTCCCAGGCTGGAATGCAATAGCACCATCAGAGCTCACTGCAGCTTTGAACTCCTGGGCTTCAGTGATCCTCCCTTATCAGCCTCCCAAGTAATTGGGGCTATAAGTGTGAGCCACCATGACTGGCCATGTCCATTATTTGCGTAGGTTCCTTTAACCATCAACTTAATCCAGAAGAAAAATTATAATTGTATTTTCAAATTTTTCTTGGTAATATGAATTTAAGAGACATCATAGGAAAAACATTCATAACTAACAAGAGTGTTCAGTAGCATTGGTACAATATTAACATACAATCACATTACTGGACATCTACCACATAGAACAAAAGACATTCTATAGAAAAGAGATCTGCACTAGAATGTTTATAGCAGCACAATTCACAATTGCAAAGATGTGGAAACAACCACTGTGCCCATCAACACATGAGTATGAATAAAATATGGTGTATGTATACCATGGAGTTCTACTCCACCACAAGAAACAATGGTGATATAACACCTCTTGTATTATCCTGGATAGAGCTGGAGCCCATTCTACTAAGTGAAGTATCATAAGAATAAAAAAATAAGCAACGCATGTACTCCACCGTCAAATTGGTATTAATTGATCAACACTTACATGCACATATAGTAGTAACATTCATCTGGCGTCGGGCAGTGGCGGGGGGGGGAGGAAAAAATGGGTATATTCACCCCTAGTGGGTGTGGTGTGCACCATCTAGTGGATGGACATGCTTTCTTGAAGCTCTGACTCAGGTGGGGCAAGGGCAACATATGTAACCTAACATTTGTACACATGTAATATTCTGAAGTAAAAAAAAAGTTTAAAAAATTATTAACATAAATATACATATATCTACATAGAATTTTCAATGAAAAAAAGAAGCATCCTTTTCACAGAAAAGAAAGAATATATGATACTTGAACTTTACCAAGGACTTTAGGAAAAATAAAGCTTTATTGAAGAGCATAAAACATGCCCAAGTATATAGAGACCTAAATCATGTTTATGCATGTGAAACCTCAGTATATGTAATATATCAACTCTTTTAAGATAAATCCACACATTCACTGCACTTCCATTTAAAAATCTAAAGAGTTTGGGGAGGCACTTGACAAAATGATTTTTTAAATAATATGAAGAAACAAAGAGCTTACTAGCTTTTACATTTTGAACTAAAAAACATGGATAGATAGAATTTATTGCGACTAAATATTAAGAAAATTTCTAATTATATATTGACAGAGCATGGTATTTGCATAAATAGGCAAATAAATAGAACAGAGTACACAGAAACAGATCTAGTCACCTAAGGAAGTTTACTATACGGCAGTTGTGACATTACACAGGATGTACTGATCATTCCATAAATTGTGTAAAGCATTGACTATTTATATCATCCATATTTACATCCTCACCTTATTCCATATACAAAAATAAATTTTATTGAAATAAAGTTTTAATTATTTGGAGAAACTGCAGAAGATATTGTTATGATCCTGAGGTTTTCTTAACTGGACACACAGACACACATATAGACATACACACAAACACACATGCATCACCACTATGAAGAAAATGATTGATATATCTTATTACCTTATATTTGTATCATAAAATAAGGTTAAACAGAAAGTCACAAAATCTACAGGATCTTTGTAGCCACATATAACCAAAAAATATATTTAATATTCTTGATTTTAAAAGATCTTCTAAAATTTAATATGAAAAAGCAAATGGTATCCTCAAAACATGGACACAGTTGTGAACAAAGCACAGAAAAACACTCATGAATGTTAAGTACTTGGAGCAGCAGAGATTCATAAAAGTATGATATTTCTGTGTGATTTTAAGTGGAAGTTTCCTAAATAGAGTCAACAGAAAGACAAGTGATATAAATGACTGCTACTAATAGAGTCATAATAATTTTCCACTACTCAGAGGAGTAAAAAGCTGAGAAAAGAAAAGTTGGTGAAGGGCATTTTTCCTCTTCTCCTTGGGCTTCTTGAGTGGATCACTTTGGAAACATAAAAAAAAAAATCTAAAAGTTCTTTGAGGTTATGCTCAGTTTGAAGAAAAACAGAGAAGAGGACATGGGGTTTGAGGAGAGCAAGCCTGTGAAGATTGCGCAGTAGCCTGTCCTGACCATAGGGTAGCAGGCCCAGGTGTTTGTTGCTGGACCATGATGTTAAGAATGGAGAGGTGAAGAAGCATGGCTGATGCATTAATAGAGATGGAAATTAGGGGTACATCATCAGAGTTTCCAGGAAGGATAGCCATGCCATCGCTGCAAATATCTATATTTTGTAATTGTTCAGATGCCCCACTTCAAGACATAAGACAGTCTGCTTGAGAAAGAATGTCACAAACTCTTGATTGGGGATTTCTCCCAAATGTGTTTTAAGTTTCTAGGCAAGGGACTTCGCACAACTGGATGCACTGTACCTTATTAAAAAATGAAACATTATGTGAGTATTGTTTTTCTTTTCTCTTTGTTCTCCTTTGACATCCTTTTTTTCTGGGATACATTGAAGATCTGCTCTGTTACTGATAACACTAATGTGTGTCGCAGTCAACATTTCTAAAGGGGGTTTTGAGGAATGTAATCAGGTACTGTGTTGTGTTTGTGGGGGAGGAAGTGGGCATTGGTGAACATGACAGAAAAATATCTTTGGAAAATATGATAGACAAGAGTTCCTTCTTTGAGATTCATAATGAATAGGAGAATTTTGACAGCTCCAAAACACTCGTTAAGAGACATGTATTTCAGGATGACTCTGTAGCTAACTGATTATTTCCATTGAAGAATTTAAGGAATATTAGCATTCTGCTGGACATTTGGGGAAATATTCATCTAGATTATAATTTGTGTCCTGGAAACACTACTAGGGATCAAGAAGTATTAATTATATTTTTAAAAACCTGTGTGTAGATCAAATCTTGCGATATTGTCATTTTTTCTGGGATTCGATTTAGGATATAGATGGATGAACAAAAGATTGGTGTTATGATAACTCACTGGATCATTTGAAGCATGTAGAATATGGGGCTGGAGTAGCCAGCCCACTTAGCATCAGTTTCAGAGGAGGAAGCCTGACTACGCTTTCTGAAGAAGAGGTATGTGAGCTAATCAGGCACTTGAGTGAGTGCAGAGCTGGCTTGGACAAGTTGAGTAGAGTGGAAGTAGTCTGTACATATGAGTGTGATGTTATTTTCTCTGTGAGAATGATGAGTTGAATTGATAGCAAGATGCTCTACTGGGTTCAATCTTATAAGGTGATGGCATATCTCTTCTTTTTTATTTTAATAGCATTGCGTGTAGTTATTAGGTATGCAAACAATAACATAAAGAGTTTGTGCTGAACAACATAAATCAAATTTGAGACAGAAAATGGAACAGAAGGTCATTTCTTGACCTAGTATAGAGTATGACCATGCACTAAGTCTAGTACAAAACATATCCACATTCATTTAACAAGTGTTAGGAGTCAACATCAAAGTGATATTCATGAAGTTATTGAAGATTTACCATGTGTGTCTCATTGTCTCAGATGAGATACACAGGAGAATGGGGAAAATGTGATAATCATTTTAAATGAAGTTATACTTGCTTTTTATGTGAACATGATGATATTTCCCCCTCCCAGAAATAGCCTCAATCCTGGCTAATCAGGTTATCAGGAAAAAGAACTCAGAGCACCATGTTATAAGTGATAGCTCTTTCATCCCCCCAACCCACATCTCACAGAAGGTATCTGGTGAAGGTCAAGGCCACAGGTGTTGAGTTATACATCATGGGAGTGTGACCTGTGTAGTCACCTAGGATCCAGGCCTAGAAGGGCCCACACTGGATTTAATGCTCTGCTGTTGGTATCTTGAAATCCTTATTTATTCTTGAACAAGGGTCCCTACATGTTCATTTTGCATTAGACCCTGAAAATTATGTAGTCATTTCTGACCATAGTGTAACAAATACACATTTCTGGTGTGCCTAGGGTTTTAGAGGCTTTGGGTTTTTCTTTGAGCTTTCTTTTGGATATTCTTTATTTGGAGATCATGAACTTGAGGCTATAAGAGAGGGCAGGGACCACTCCTTCTTGATAAACAAATCTGGTGGGAAGAGAAGAAAAACTCAGGAAGAGGGGTAGGACAAACTAGGCTTATAATTTATTGGGAAATGAGAACATACATATTTTGGAACTGATAGGGTAAGACTATCTGAATTCTTCAGCCAAGTCCCTGAAAACACATAAAAGACTATTAAATTAGCCTGAACTTTTACTATTACTCAGTCTTTAAGACCAAACTGCAATGCAGATCTCCAGCAATCTAGAGCAGTGCAAGTGGAAAGCTCCTGCCAAACTCAGACTCAACCTCAAAATGGTCCATTCTGAAAGACCTACACACTTCTCAGCATCAACAGAAAACTTGCCATAATTTTTTTCATAACTCACTCAGGAATGTGGTCTGATCAGTATTTTGTATTCTGACCAATAAGATTAACAATCCTTCTTGGAGTTAATTAGGTATCTTGAGGGAAGAAAGAATGTTCTTGAATCTTTTCCCTGGAGGTCAGAAATATCCTTTTCAAATATATATAATTTTTAAAAGCTCCAGTTGTTACCAATAATAAAAATTTTATAGGTGATTGCATTTCTTTTCTCTTCCTAGCCTAGTAGCTGTAGTCCAGAAGTTGAAGCAAGTTTCCCCAAGGGCTAAAACTGTTAAGATCACCAGACAAGAATGTTCAATGTGAAATGCAGCAAGCTCAAACAATTTACAGCTTTCATTCTCCCTTTCCATAAATGGCACTTCATTGCTCCTCAATAGGCTGGGGGGAAATGGGTTTATTGCATTCATTTTAAGAAATATTCCTTCACCTCTTTTCTAGGCCTCCCTACAATTTCAGTTATATTTCATCTTCTCAGAAGTTTGCTAAATGTAGCTTCAAGCAGCTCACTCTGGTAGGTGTGCTTGAGCCATTATCATCCATTTTTCAATAAAGCTGTGGGTGAAAGTGTCATTGATTCTTTTTCACCAGGAGAGAATATTAGCTTTTTATCCTCATCATATTATCTCTCTGCTTGACTGATAAAACTGTCATGCTAAAGGAAAGGTCAGGAATTATTGAGTGGGTGTTCATTTAATTCATCTCTCACCCCCTTCTTCCAACAAATGTATTGGGAATGTAACAGAAAATTTGTGTTTATGAAATGAGAATAGAAGAGAGAGATAAATAGATGAAGTCCTCATGGATTAATGATTTCATTTTGCTGCCTAGAAATAAGTGTGAGCTTTAAAGGGTCTTCATTTATAGCTTACAGTTCTCTCTTATTTAATTTTCTTATTTTGATAGAAAGAGCTCTCAAATGACATTTACCTGAGCAGTAAAGGTTTCTTTCATGGGTTAAAAATTCCTGGCCATGGGAGGGGGAGGGAGAACAGGAGACAACAGATGCCTCACATGGCAGGAAAAAGGTGATACCACTCTCATTATTCAGTGTACTCCATGAAGTCATAATTAGTGTGAGTTACTTCTAATTATATTTTATTTTCTAGGTAACGTTGATTAATGCTGTGATGAGCAACTAAGGATGAGGAGGATCAAAACAGAAAAGATTTGCTAAAGCACCAGTGGGTAATTCAGAGGAAACCAAACAGTAAACACGGGTAATAAAATTAATGGGCCAGCTCCAGGTGCCTCTTCACTTCTCATTCCACTTTTTGTGATTTTTATCTTGCTCTATATTTTTCAGATGATGAGGCTGATCGTTTAGGACTTTTTCCACGCGCTGCTCCTACTCCCTAACTCTAGAATAGCAATCTCACTCTGCACCTGGGAGAGAGCCTGCTTTCAGACAGCAAGGTCTAGATCGGCTCCCAAGTGGTCCACTTAATAGTTACATGACATTAGGCAAAATAATTCATTTCTCTGCATCCCATTGTTCTCACGGAGAAGAGGAGTGGAGGGGGTAAAAGGTGATTACTCTGTGAAGGTTCACTTTGTCTCTGAAGTCAGAAACTTAGAAGCCACCCTTGACACTGTTTTCCATCCCTCACATACAATTGGCCAGGAAGACTCTTCTAATTCTATCCACAAAATATCTTCTGAGCCTGTTATCTGCTCGTTTTTTAATACCATCACTGTAGACCACATCTGACTTGGACGATTAAAATAGCCTTCTAGTTGATTTCCCTTCCTCCTGTCTGGTAACCTTTTCCAATTTATTTCTCACGTATTCAAGATTATATTATTATATTTCCAGTTTCATATCTGATTCAATTCCTAATCCCTCTCCCCCCCCCCACCATTGTAACTGCAAAACTTATAGTAAAATCTAGGTGGTTTTTCATGGTATGCACCTTTTTCGATAATCTGGCTATTGCCTGAAACTCTAACTTTTTCTCATATCTTTCCATTTAATTAACCTTGTTGGGTGAACTATTTAATTCCTTTGTGCAAGCTTGTCCCTAGGCCTATAGAGTCACTCCACAAAGAGTTTCTTTATTCTTCCAGGGGCTTGGTTCTGTTCTGTTTATCTCTTGAAACACATTTTAAATATCTTTTCTTCTTAACCCATCCTCCTTTGCTTGAATAATCTTTATAATTTTAACATACTTCTATTATTATATTTATTGCATTGTATTGAATGCGTTTTATATGTGCTCTTTTCTGGAGTATATCCTTTAAATGGAAGATACTGTCCTTTGTATTCTGTGTCTAGGATGGTGTCAGGTTTAGGACATGAATGAATGAAGTCATGAACATTTGACAAGAAAAATTATGTAAACTTTCAGGATCACAGTCTACATTAGGTGCCTAGTAATGTGAGTCTCACTTTTTTGTTTCCTTTTCTCCTTTCTTATTGTCAGTGTTGTAATGAAAAATGTTGTGGAAAAGCCAGGAAAACACCCTTGAGAAATTCTTGTTTTAGGGAAACTAAGTAAAAGATAATTTTGCCTAGGTAAAAAACCTAGGCAAATAACAGCTGCCTAGGTTTATGGAAGCCGCCAAACTTGAAGTGAGTGATACTGAGTTAATTCCTTTGCATTAACTTTCCATTGTTATGAATCTTGGTAGGAAAATATCCATCTCCCATTTTCTATCCCTGCATTTTCCCAAGCTCTTTGGAAGTTCACTGGAAGTACCTTTTTTCAAGTTACTTTCTCTTCTTTGGGATAGTTTTCTCCCTCTCTTCAGCCAGTTGTCCCCAATTTGAACTATAAATTAAAGCTCCCTTTCTCTGGGAAGCAAGCCAAACACTCCAAGGCTGGGTTAATTACCTAGTCTCTGTGCTCATTTCCTCTGTGCTTTCTACTTTCCACAATGTCCTGCAATCATCTGTTTACACTTTATTCTTCCCCATTTGACTGTGAGCTTCCTGAAAGCAGGGTTGGTGATTTATTGATTCCCATGTTTCAATGCCCTGAACACTAAATATTTTAATGAATTCATGAGTGTACAAATAAATAGATCACTGAAGGAGGACTTTGCCTCTTATTGTTTTATATATGCTGCTTTCTAGAGTATATGCCCCTAGGTGGCAGAGACCATTCTATATAACTTTGGTATTATGTGTCTAGAGCAGTGCTTTGCCTGTTGTTCAGGACTCATTGGAGGTAAGAGCTCTAAATTCCAGGAATATTCAGCCCCACCTTTTCCCATTAATGATAAGTGAAAGATATAAAAGGATCAATCAGGAAGAACTTAGAGATAGAAGCCCTCAATGACAATCTTGACAACCACCTGCAAACATTTGTGTTGTCCTTCTCTTTTCAGCCTCTAGTTAAAACATGAAAACATTATGGGGAAGTTAAACAGCACTTGCCTGGCACTTAACTTTTCCCTCTTTAAAATCTGCAAGTTCTAATTATCTTTTGCCCTCCTGTGGGTCAGAGTTCACCATTTTGCTGGGAACAGTGTGTCCCCTGATCTCCAGACACCCCCATTCCTGCCTTTCTGCTTGCGTTTTTAGCATGCCATAACACTTAGGAAAGCTTCTCCTGATTAAAAGGTTTAAAAGGAGTCAAGATGGCAGGCTAAAAATAGCTGAAATGCCCCTGCTGTCCCAGTTATAAAACATGGTCTGGCAGTTAAAACCTCCAGGCAGTGCCTCAGGCAGACTAAGTCCAGTACCTCATCATTATCCTCCCAGAAATCTGCAGCCATTAGCTAGAATGGAAAGGTTTTGACCTGTCACTTAAAGAAGAAAAGTCAACAAAGCCAAGTTATTCATTACAGGGAAATTTTTTAGTGTTATAAGAAATCATGGCCTTTTTAATTTGTAAAGGGATAATAGGGGAGGGGAGCATCTTAACGCTTCCCAGGCTATCTGCCCTGCACTTGTGCCACTGACAGTCTGATTTAGGTGTTCCTCCTGTGCCTTTGAAAACACCTCTGCCACCTCTGTGTGACAGGTCTCATGACCGTGGGAGGGACTACAGGGTGGTGGCCAGGAAGGCAGCCTCTGGTGTCAGCTTGCCCGAGAAAGGATGTCAGGGCTGTTACTGACTAGCTGTGCAATCTTGAACAAGTTACTTTACCATTCTGTGCTTCAGCTTACTTATTAGTAAAGTGGAGGTAAATATAGTTACCTCATGGGGTTGTGCAAAAACTAAATGAGATAAATCATGTACGGATACTTTAAGAGTACCTAGGACACAGTGAATACTCAATATATGTTAATGGCTATCATTACTAAAATGTTATTTTCATAATTATCCACTTTGCCTTTTATTTGCATGCCTGTTTTTCTTACTGGATTGTGAATGTCTTTGGAAGAGGGACTCCATTTTCCTGCTCTGAATCTCTGGGAGATAATGTCAGGCTCTGTTTTTAGTAGAAACACAATGAATGAATGTTTGAATACATCAAAGGACAGAATTCATCCCTTTCATTTTAGAGAGAAGAAAACAAAGGCCACATATCAGAGAAGGATTGATGTCCAGAATTATTATTATGCATTGATAGATATTGATATATTTATAAATCTTTTCTGGAGATTTATAGTTAGATATATAGAGAGATTTATAGACATATCTATACAGACATATGACAACATTGAAAACCAAACATCAGAGTAATCAATTGACTAGGCCTAGATAATAAATAAAAAGTGCTGAGTCAACACACGTTTCAATATCTGACTCTTAAAGAAGGGTTCTTTTCCCCAATCATATAAGTTATTAACTATTGAATATGCATTATGTGACATATATTATATTATGTTCAATGATTTATGTTAATAACCTTACTTATTTCTTATGAAAAAAAAATCTCCATTTTTTTTTAGATGAAAAAACCTAAAGCTGACAGAGATTAGGTGACATCCAAGGTCATGTAACTAGAAAGGGGCAGAGTTGACCATGATGACTCATTAGCAGAATGCTCCAGATCATTCACTGTGACATCCCACAAACCCTCTCTGCAACTTTGCTTAGACAGCAATAATGATCATGACCAAATCCAACTTTACAAATTGAATTTTAGGCAAAGATGCAAAGGCAATTACAGTGGAGAAATGATATCTTTTTTCAACAAATGTTGGCATCTCAATTGGATATCAATATGCAAAATATAAAAAGAACTCTGATCCATGCCACATATCACATTCAAAAATTAACTCAAAATTGATATTATTGCTAAATGTCAAGCCTAAAATACAAAACTTCCAAAAGAAGATAGAAAATTTGGTGACTCTGGGTCAGGCAAGGATTTCTTAGAGACAATACTAAAATAACTATCTATAAAGTAAAATCTTTACCAGTTGAACATTATCAACATTAAAAACTTCTACTGTTTGCAAAACAGTTAAAGAATTTAAATGACAAAAATATTAAAAATTAAAAGCTCAAAAATGTGAAGAAATATTTTATATTTTATAAAGGACTTGTTTCTAGATGATAAAATGAACTCTTAAAACTCAATAATAATAATAAAAAGACCCAATGAGCAATGGATTTGAACAGACATTTCCCCAAAGAAAATATTCATATAGTAGATAACATAAAAAGATGTTCAACATAGTTAGTCATGAGGCACATGCAAGTTAAAACCACAATGACATTGCGCTACACACCTGTTAGAAAAGCTAAAATTAAAAAAACTGACCACAGCAAATTTTGGTGAGGATATGGAAAAACTAGGACTCTCATACTGTGCTGGTGGGCATGTAAAATGGTCCAAACACCTTGGAAAATGCTTTCATATTTTTCTAAAAAGTTAAACATACACGTACCATATGAGCTAGCAATCTTATTCCGAGGATTTTACTCAAAAGAAATGAAAGCATACGTCTATAAAAAGGCTTGTGTAGGAATGTTCGTAGCAACTTTATGTGTAATAGTCAAAACCCAATGTCCACCAAAGTTGTATGGCTAAACAGATGGGGGTGTATCCATACAATGGAATACTACTCAGCAATAAAAACTAAAACACTAAAAAGAACATGATGACGCTCAAAATAATTATGATGAGTGAAAAAAGCAACATCAAAAAAGAATATATATTGTGCGACTCTGATTATATTAAACTTTAGAAAATGAGAACAGTTCTTTAGTGTCATAAAGCAAATAAATGGCTCAGTGGAGGATAGGGAAGGGAGGGGATTGATACAGGAGGAAACTTCTAGGAATCATGAGTGTGTTCCCTATGTTGGTTGTGGTGAGGGTTTATTAGCATATTCATGTGTTGAAACTTATCAAATCATATATATAAAATATGTTAAGTGTATCCTATGTCAGCTATATCTTAATAAACCTACTTACAAAAAAGATTTTTTTATTCTTGGCCATAAGGCTTAGGAGACCCTAAGTCACATCTAAAAATCAAATGTGCTAGATCATTGGCTAATCAGGGGTGGAGCATCTGTCAGAGTTTCACTACCTACAGTGATGGAGATGCTAAGATATGAAGTCCATTTGTTGCAATTATATAACCTAGTTTTGTTGTTTTTCCTTACTTATTTGTACTTAGCACCTAGAAAACTAATATATAGTGGCTGGTGGCTGGTGGCTGGTGGCTGGTTATTGGCTCAAGGATGCATATCTACTTTGATGACTTTAGCCTGATGGTCCTTGGGGCAGGTGAACCAGGAACAGAGGGCTTAGTTGCTTCTGGTCAAACATACACTGTTTTTAGCTCTGAGGATTCCCTGGTTCTCTTAAGGATCAAGATACAAATTTGTCTTCACAGCAGCGGATGGCCTGGTGAGAGTCCATAGAGCCCACATGCATAACATAGGTTGCTCTCTGGCTGAATAGTAACCTGGCTTGCATCCACACATGATTGCCCAAGCCAGAGACATAGACTCTCATTTGGTCTCCAACATTTTTCCATTTCTGAGGGATGGTACCTCTTGAACTTCTCAGTGCTGCTGAGATTTGGGGGAGTCCACTGAAGACACCAGGAACCAGAACTGAGAATAGAGCCAACTGAGAAAGACATAGGAGGCTCAGGTAGCTGCAGATCAAAATATAACAGGTAGAATGATGTGGAATCTAGTGGGATGGTTTTACTTAACATGGAGCTAGGAACTGGGCCTTAGGGTAACCTAAACACAACACAACAAAACAAAACCCTAAAGAAAAACCTTTTTAAAAAGTAAAATCTTTTTTTAAAAGAAAACTTTTTAAAATGTAAAATCTTAAAAACTTAAAAAAAAAAAACTTTAAAAAAAATCTTTTTGTTTTCATCGTAAAACCCTCTCAAGCATAGTGATATGATTCAACCAGAAGTTACAAATTTAGCTTTCAATAGCTTTTACTCCAGTGTTTTGGGGAACACAGAACAGGGAGTACATAGAACACCACTCTGGGAAGACATCTGCATGCCTTTCTTATCCATATCTCCCACCAGAGCTCTGTAATTTTAAGCAGCTTCTCAATTCTTTTCACTGGCTCTCTGTCCTTCTCTCTCTCTCTCCCTCTTTCTCCTGCCCCTGCGTATCTCTCACGTTGCTTTCATCCTATTTCCTCAGAGAGCTCTGTGACCTTTCTTTGTTTATCTGTTGCATAGTTCTAGTAGCTATCCTGCTCCTTCACTCCTCAGAGACTGGAAGAGGTGAAAATCTGTGAATGCTTAGCCTCCTTTTGTCCCTATTTCTTCACAGTAATAAATGTCCCTCATTAGCAAGCAAAGCATCTCCTGGCCACCTTTGACATCTGAAAACCCCCAAGACCTGACATAGACTTTTCTCATTGCCTGATTTTTTAAAAATCTCCTTAGTATTACATTGTCTAATTTACCTGAATATATTAATTAATAATTTTGTTTATCATCTATCTTCCCCCCCAACCCCAACTAGAAATGGAAGCCTGAAGAGAGCAAGAATTCTTGTCTGTTTGATTTATTGCTGAATTTCCAAAGTTTTGAACTGAACTTAGCATATAAACTAATACTCAATAAATATTTATGGGATGAAAAAATTTAATTCTTGCAAGGAATCCTCCTCTTTGATTATTTTGCCTTTCAGAGAAAATTGCTCTGTGGGTATCAGTGACCCCTATAATTCTATAGTTGGAATCACTCCATCTACTTTCTCTGGCCATCTTTTGACTTCTGGCTTAAGAGTGTGGCTAGCAGCAGCAGGGAGGCTTCTAATTATTTTGATATCAGACATCATTGTTCCAATAAAACATGATTAGACTCCTCTTGGAGGTTACACATACTTATAAAGGACAAAGAACACAGGCTCTCTGGGAGTCCTGGCTATACAGATACCTGGAGCTTTAGCTTCAAGAATCAGAACTCAGTCTAAAAGCATGGCTAACATGATGTTTCAGAGAGATAGACATGGGTTTGAAGTTGGACTCTGCCACTTACATACTGTATGTCCTTTGACCTAACTTTTTTGAGCTTCATTTTTCTCTCTCCTATAAAGCAGATGTACTACCAACTGGACTCTATGGGACATACATTAAATGAGATAATGTATTTAAAGTGCCATCCCAGGACAAGGCATGTGGTAGAGATTCAATAAGTTGTCCACATAAACAAAAAAATATAAAAAAAGGAAGAATCTTGTATATCCAATAAATGGCAGTTACAGAGAGGAGGCCAATTTGGACTTAATATGAAAGTGATGTTGACTCAGAAATTAGATGTGTGCAACAATGGAATGACTCTCCTTCAATGTAGTGACAGTCTCCATGATGATGACTTAAGAGAAGCTGGATGACAAAGTATCTGGGAAAATGAAGAGGCACAAAGTGCACTTGGTATCAGGAATGCTCCATGTGCTAGTTCAGGTCCTCAGAGAAGTAGGTATCCAGATGGGATTAGATATACAAGACATTTATTAGGGAAACACCTGTGAGAGACAATGCAGTGAGGGACAGCAGAGGCAAGGAGTGCCTCAGCCATGATGCAGTCTTATCCAGCATGAAAGAGAGAGGGAAGGAAAGAAGGAAGATTGAGCGGGAATGTACTAGACTTCCCTGCAGTTTTAAGGAAAGTTCAGCAAAGCTGTCAAAAGGTCCTTAAAGCCAAAGTCAATGTCAGAGGAGCTCTACAGCTCCCACAGTGGCCTACCTTAGTATCTCTGCACTCAGTTAATGGCTGGGAGCCATCTGTTGGAGCAGTGTCTTTGGTACAAACACATGATGGATTTCAGAGCATATCAGATGGGGCTTTTGTTCAATGACACTCCTCAGAGTTGAAGGTCCAAGCAGAACTTCCCAATGCTTCCACACACACCATTTTCCTTTCTGATGCCTTTAATCTCTGCAGTCTTAAGATCCCTGAAAAGGGTTGGGCATTTTCAATATCTGATTGTTATCTTCAATCAGTGACTTCATTGCAGAAGAATTAAGTTTCTTGGAACATTTTCCATCGCATCGATTGACCACAGATTCCAGTTTGTGGAATTAAAAAAGAGGAGAAGAAGCCCATGTGAAATTTTACAGGAACAAAATGCCCCCACATATCTTGGGGAAGGACTTTCTAAAACAAGATATAACACATCCTGTTCTCAGTGATAGCCTACCTCAGAAGCAGCCCAGAGAGAAAGAAAAAGGAGACACAGTGTTCTGACACCTAAGTCTCTTTCCTGATGCTACCTGGGGGACCTAGGAACCCAACTCTGGGCCTGTTTCTTCCAGATGAGAGGCTGAACTCCATAATCAATATTGCCAGAGAACTCAGCCAAGCTGAACAATCCATGCTACCAAGGCTGTTGACCTTTAACTGAAATCATTGTTTTGAATTTACTTGCACTTTGGTACTAGCTAACTCCAGAGGGAGGAGAAGAGAATTCTAATTTTTTCACTGGGTGCACTTTGGCAAAAGTTGGATCAAGAATAAGAGGCTTTTTCATAGTGTTGCAAGCAGGTTGTGCCCTCAGTTAAGTTTAATTTATAAACTGGGCATCTATTTTGTACTAGACACTGTACTTGGTGCTGACAAATAGGAATGAATAAGATATGGGTTGTGCACCTGGGGCATTTACAACCCTATTGCATAGTGTGTCTTCTTCTCTTGTCATTCGTGCCACCTGATCTCATTTCTTAAGCAATGACATTCTCCATACTAGCCAAGTCCCTCACACTGGTAGACAAATATCTGCACTGCAGGATCCATCCACATCTCCCTTCCCCTTCCTGCAAAGAGCAAAGGAAAAACCATAGGCTCTGGAGTCAAATCCTAGCTTCCTAAACAACTAAATTTCATCAAAGTACTTAACTTTTATAGCTATCAATGTCCTCTTTTGAGAACTAAAAAAAATGGACCCTACTTTATTGGGATGTTCTGAAGACTAAAGATAATCTATGCAAACCTACTGTCAAAGCCCTCAGCACATTTTCAGGGGCTCTCACTATCATTGTAAATACTTTTTTCCTTCTAAAATGTTACTGGATCTGCCTAAACCTACTTCTATTACTATGATAAGTGGTTAAGAGGTTACTTGTCACAAATAACCTGTTTGCTTTTAAATAACTACCTTATTAAGTCACAGTGTTTGTGACAGGACAATCAAAGACTGTAGAAGCTGAGATGCTGGGCTTTTTATAAGACTTTAAGTCTGAAATTTGGAGCATCAATTAAATCATGGCTACTTTAGTCAGCCTTATGCATGGATCTTATTGTTCATTTGAATAAAAGGAGCATTCAAACATTTGCTGGTTTCTCACTCTCCATATTAGGACAGTCCAAGTAATATCTTTAAATGAGCCAGTTTGGTCATAATCATTTTTCTCTGAGTTGTTGAACTGATCTCTTAATTGATTTATTGATTAGATGTATTTTAATTCTCATTTCCCTCCCTCTGTGTCATTTGACATTTTATGAAGGACTACCTCTTTTTTAGAACAGTCTCTTTTCTTGTGTGTCTTACATTGATCACCTTTTAGAATTCTTTTTGATTACCTCTCCTCTGCCCATCCTTGTTATCTGAGACTCAAGGGACCCCATCAGGCCCCTTCTGTCTGTGGTCTCTGTAAGAAATCTCACTAGATTCCTTGGTGTTAAAGGCCATCTATATATTTATTGATAACTCCAACATCTCTGTCTTCACTTGAGCTCTCCCGAATGAGTTCCTTGCACACATATTCTGCAGCTTCCTAAGAATCTCCTGCTGGGTGTTCTTATTGATGCCTAACCAGCAGAGACCAGGCAATAAGAAACACACCTGTAGCCAAGCAGGCTTAGCTTTATTTAGCTTGCTGTGGATCAGGAAATTCATACTAGAGGCACCATAGGGATTAATTCTGAATTGTGTTTTGTCAGAAGGCAAGTAAATGATTGTATATTCCGGTAATTTTTACCTACCAAGCATGATGATTCACGTGAGGCCTCCCTAAGTCACCATTGGCAAAGAAGAGTGGCTATTCTGTCAGTTGGACAAGGGAGACACTTAGCTATTTTTGTGGTTATAAAGTAACCTTGATTCTGCTTTATTTTAGACATGGTCTTAGAGTAGCCTTGCCTGATCATTACTTATATGGCATGAACATAGTTTATACTTGGTTGGGAAACTACAGCCTAGGGCCATTTTTGTAGTCTGATTCTATGGGAACCTCAGGGTCCCCTGTCCCTATTTCTCCAGTGATTTCATGCACATAGTCCTGTGCTTTCTTTCGTTCTCATCCAGCCAACCCAAAAATCAGCAAGTCATGCCTCACATTTCCTCATCTTCACTGCTATTGCCTCAGTTCAAAAACTTGATACTTCTTCCCTCTTTAATACAAAGGTATTTTAAATAGTATTCCTACATCTCCCTGCTTGTCACTACAACAATTTATTTGAATACTACTAATATAATGAAATTTCTAAATATAAATCTGATCATGCCATCAGCTTGTTTAACAATATTCACTGGTTTATCTGGCACTCAGAGGATAAACAACCATCTGTAGATTGGTTTATGAGGACTTCCTGATCTGGTCCTTGCCATTCTACTTCAGAAATACAGAGATACTGCTGCCCAGCCCATGCTGTCAGGCAGCAATCAGTCTGAAGGGCACAGAGAGGGCTCTTCTTCTCATGTGTGAGCTTGTTCCAATCACATCCACTAGGCTGGGAGCATCGAAAAGATGGATGGAAAGATGGGTAATGAAATTTACATTTGGGTACAGACTTAGAGTAAGACATGGGAAAAATAAAACTTAAATTGAGATTCGCAAGGTGAAGAAGGAAAAGAAAGAAAGATAAAGAAGATTTGAGAAAGAAAGAAAGATGGAAGGATATAAAAAAATAAGGAAATGCATTTGTGACCCGGTGTGTGAGTTATTTGACTACAACCATCCCACTGTGGCTGACGGCATTTGTCACCATCCCACCATGTTGTAAAGAAGGATTGGTAGCAGGCAGTCATTAGTACTAGCTGAATAGTGTCTGCTTCAGGATTTGGAGTGGGATTTCTTGACGACCAAACTTTTTAATATAATGGAATTAATCTTCCTTACCACTGGTACTACTTGCTATCTAATTTCCTTGCAGTAATTTACACTGAAAAATTAAAATGAAGGAAGGTGTTCTTTACTACCTATTAAATTCAGCCAGAGGGTATGTTCTGGCTTACAAAAATAGCCCCAAAATGATTCAAACAAATTGCTGCTCTGTAGGTCAAAAGTAAGCTTTGAATAGAGCATTATTTTTTATTAACATCTTAAAAATCTTTCGATCCCCCAAAATAAAGCGAAAGCAGTGAAATAGATCGGGTCACAACTACTAAACATGTGCTAATCTCTTGAACATTTTGACATTCTATCAGATTCTATGAAACATTTTCAAAATGCACTTCTGAGAATAAGGAACATAATACCATCTGGATTTTCAAACTTTTGATGTGCTACTGGCTGGAAAAAAATAATTTCACCCTTTTGATAATTCAAATTAACTTGAAATTTAATAATTCTACCTTTTCAATAATCAAATTAACATTGTGAACTGAAAAAGCTGTTAATTGTCAAAAATTCATATGGTATAATTTTCTCTCATTGAAAAGTGTACTTCTTGGGAAGCTACCATTATCTCTATTATCTAATGTAGTTAAATGAATAAAATCATATTGGTGAATAAATATTGCCACATCTTCAATAGTTTGTTGTGGAACAGTTCAGTTCCATTCATTTCATCATATATTGTATGGACACTTCTTTTATGCAACATGCATGGTCCAATTCTAGAGGGGAAACAGAGCTCTTCTGAGGGATAAGCAAGCTTATAAACAGGCATGGTTGAGTAAGCTAAGGGACACAAGAGGCACACAAACTGGCCACTATAGGGCTTCAGAAGTAGGAGACTCTCTGTTCCCTTGGAGGTCAGGGATCAGAAGAAGCTGTGCAGAGGTAGTGAAACTGGGATGAACCCTGACAGGCAGAGAATAGGGAGCAGGGCATTTGAGGTGAAGGGTGGAGGGTGGGCAAAACCACCACTTCAGAATCATTTCCAGGCATCTGCTGCTTTGATTATATCATTCATCTTCACTGATTGTAGGGAATTGCTCTGACATTTAAAGCTAAACTCCTTAAAAGAAGAAGGCTCACAAAGTAAGACTAAACTAACACTATCCAATCACAGCATGGCTATTAAATTGAAATGATTCAATGCATAGGAAGCATCTAGCCCATCACAGAAAAATGTGGCTCAGCAAAGGCAAAGGTTTTTTTCTTCTCAATGATATGGGCTATATCTCCTCATTTTCATATCCCGTGCTCTTAGAATTGCCATGACACATAGTAAGCACTCATACTTGCAGAATGTGTGAAATAATATTGTTCATATACTTGGAGCTATCTTGGACCAGTTTGGCATCTCTTAGCTATCTACCAACCATTCCCAATTCAAACTCCATTTGTCTACCAATATTTTTTCTGCAATAATTGAATGTAAACTTTTCTTCAGCCTCCTGCCACAACCTTGTCCTAGGCCATAATTGCTTTATATAACATTTGTTGTACACAGTCCCACAGCAAACCATCAGTCCCCTCCCCTCTCCTTTTATGACTCTCTATATAGCATATCTGCTTGGAAAATCTTTCTCCAATATTTCTCTGCATATTACTCTAAATCAGTAGTTCTCAAAGAGTAGTGCATCAGCACCACCTGGAAACTTGTGGGAAATGCAAATAGTGAGTCAGAAACTAGGCCATGCCCTCCAGATGATTCTGGTACATAGCAAGGTTTGAGAACCACTGTTCTAGATCATCTTTCCTTGTTTTAAGTCCTATCATGATTTCCCCTGCCTATTGGCTTAGATTGTAATACTAGAGCCTCTAGTGAAGGAACTGCCCTTCATTTAATATGACCTTCCTTTATTCTTTTCTATTCATCTCATGTTAGTGTCCACAAACACTCGTGTTTCAGCTAAGATAACAGGAGCCATTCTTATAGTACTTGTAAGTACTTATATTGTTTTTATTACACAGTTATGCATTTGGTGCAGAAAGAGGGTTTGGAGAGAAATGGCAAGCAATAAGGTTGGAAAGGCTTGCAAAGGCCATATCAGAAAGGATCTCGTAAACCATGGCTTAAATTTCATTATAAAAAATCATGGGAACTCATTGAAGATTTTTAAGCAGGAAAACAATCATGATCAGATACATATTTTATAAAGATCACTCTAGATGCTATGTGAACTATTGAAAAGAGGAATGGAAAGGTGTATACTTAAATAGAATAACTTTGAAGGAGCTTCTATGAAGAATCTGATGACAAGTCAACATGGTATTGAGATTGATACTAATTTCCAGGCACTGGCCTGGATGTTGGGATGCAGAGATTAATAAATCATGATACTTGCCCTTGAATTGATCACAGACTACTTGAAGAATCAGCCACTTGAGCCTATAATTATGATGCAAAATGAAAGTTGTCTTAAGAAGCATACCCAAGAAAAACGATATGTATGTACCAAGGTGGGAGATTGGGCACATCTTCCTGGGAAAGCTAGTTTTGGTAATTTTGCTAGTGTTCTAAGTGATAAAAAGACTCTTAAGAATTTTTATGTTAGTTATTATGGCATAAATACCAAAATGTTTTTAAATGGCTTATTGAATGTGAATGAATGAATACATGAGTGGTAAACTTGCCTTACAACTTCCAAATACCTGATGCTGGCTTTTCATAAATATAGATAAAGATAGCTATTAATGGGTGACTTGATGCACAAGGTCTTAGAGCTGAAGAGTATAGTTAGTGGTTCACATCCCACATTTCACAGACCACCAACCCAAGGCAGAAGAGAGCAGCTTAGGTGGGATATGGGATTTGTTTTTAAAGAATGCAGAGTTCCAAAGTTAAGGCATTGATGTTCAAAGTACTTAGTACATGCTTGTCTAGAGACTTGTCTTAGCTTAAGTTTCATCTAGACACAGAGCTTGAGCCAGGGGCTCCTGGGCAGATAATGTAGTCTGGGAAGTGACCCCAGGGAACAAGAGTGAATGACTGAGAGTAAGTGTGAAGCAGGACAGGAGAGCATTTCAGGGACAAAATATTAGATTGAAACTTCCAAAATCTAGAGTAGGCCTCCAAAGTTTTCACCTCAGAAGACATAAGCAGAGCATTTATCCAATAATTCCCTTCCCCTATTGGTTAAGGGTTGACTATAGGACTTCTGCAAATATGAGTGGCTGGAAGGTTGCTACAAGGGACTTCATGTTCTGTGTGTCAGAGGACACTGAGGAAGAAGGTCAGTGACATGTGCCGAGCTGAGGCAAGGTGCTCAGTTAAGCTACTGTGTAATGCTGCTTATTAGAGTAATGACTAGAGTAAATGCTAGAAAAAAAAATGATATGAGATGGGGAAGGAAATACATCCTCTACAGTGCTTCACATAGGTGTCTCATTTCACTTTTAAACAATACTATGACCTTGGCTTTATTATAACTTCACAAATGAGTAGGTAAGGATCCTACAGGATAAGAAACACGCTCTGGACACCCAAAGTGTTATCCCCAGGATTGTAATCTGCATATATTTGAACACAAATCTATCCTTTTTTGCTGTTCCCACACAACCCTCCCATATTTCAATAACTTTCCACGCTGCAGTAGTGATATGCTCTCTATTGCTTCCTCTTCTTGCCATCAATTCCCTATTTGCACCTGTGACCCTTTGGTCCCTGAGGGGCACTCATTAATGTTTGAGTTTCTCACAGTCTGGACCCTAGCCCAGCCCAGCCCAGCATACCCCCTTGCTCGCCCCGTTCTGGGTCTATCGCAGAGGTGAGAGTCTGCCTGAGCCCCGTCCACCTGGGTACCTGCAAATGTCTTTTCCCGCCCAGTGATGCCATATATGCTATATTTATAAACTTTGACATTTAAAATTACCCAGTGGTAAGATTTATACCTAACAAGGTACCTTTATTGCTCTTTAATAAGAGAATCATCATTTTCACTTGTATTTTAGAGCTAGGCAATACAAGTAAATTACTGTTTACCCATATGTCCTGCAAACTCAGTAAGTGATAAACAGCAGAACACCTATAATCATCCAAAGAACTTTCTCAGAAAAGTGAGCTCGAATGCCTGGACAGATGCTTTCTCTCCTCCTGTAACTGTCACACTGAAAGGTGCTGTGAAGGAGGAACACAGCTTCTCAGCTTTGCTGTCAAAGTCACTCCTCCATTTCACAGTGGTCTTCTGGGACTGAATCAGATCAAATACCCCAGCCCTTCTCTGTCAGAACCTCTACTGTGAATGTATTCAATTAGTCTCCAGCATTCATTATTTCTATATTTAGTCAATCATGGCTTTGTTAATTTCTCCTTAAGACTTTTATTTATTTGCTCTTATAGTTTACCCTATGATCTCTCTCTCTCACCTCTCTCTCTCTCTTTCTCATTCTTATCAGATTTTTATGTTTTTTTTTTTTTAAACAAGGTTATTCTACACTATATAAAATAGTTTTGAATGTTCATTTCAGGACATTTGAAAAAAACTAAATTGCACTCAGAATATTTAACTGTATAGAAGAAACATAACCTATTGCATCGTTTTCCTGGGAGTAAAATTATTAGGTCAGTGGGCTTTCCATATATGGTTCAAAATTTCTCACTGAGTTTTACTTTTACTCTCCATACAGAGCTGGACTATTTTCCCCACATTCTTGCCAGGACATTTTAAAAATCTTGTCAATAAAAGTCAGTTCAGTTGCACACAACATAAATGCACAAATTTATTGGATAAAACAATGTAAAATTTTATTTCCCTCTAAAGTGTGGGAGATTGGGAAAGAGATAGTTCATTATATGTTGAGTTTCCCCAATCCCTGTCATTATTTTTGCAATCTTAGTACTTGGCTCCCATACTTCAAGGTAAGTTATTACACAAAGAAGTTTACTAGAGCCATCACTTATGCCTTAGAATTTAGAAGAAGGAAAAACAGAGACAAAAATTATTCCCTTCCAGCTAACTTGACTTTCTTTTAGGAGCACTCCTGGAAATTCTATATGAAACTTCCAATTACATCTCATTGGCCAGACCCCATGTGACTATACTCAGTTGCAAGTGGGATTGGGAAATGGACAGATTTTTTTTCTCAATGACAAAATACTCAACCCAAAAGCAAGATTTTTTCTTTTTGGTATAGAGGGAAAGCAGAGTAGATATGGGGTAGGCAACTATCAGACTCCATCACCATAGGGGAAGAATAATGTTATCATAGTGTGTTAGATGGTAGTCCATTGATTATTAGCAATATGAAGCATTTTTTTCATATGTGCTGGAAATTTGAAGTTTTCCTTTTGCATATTACTCAGGCATATTTTTTGTCATTTATTCTATTGGAAAAGAATGCAAATGTTATTGTGAAAAGAGCTTGACAATGAAAGATACTTAAACTGGATATGAAAGGTGAAAGCATGGAAACAGAACTGACAGCATTGAATTCAGTCAAATATAGAACAAAGACTAAATTCCTTTTGGGGATGTGGTTACATGAAGTAAATGTTAGGAACTCTGAGAATATAAAAGTAAAAATGAGAAACACAAAACCTGGAGGTGGATGATAGAGGAAGTTGTGAGGTAGCATTAGCATATTTTCTTTTTTTATATAATATTTTTTAATTTCAGCATATTATGGGGATACAAATGTTAAGGTTATGTATATTGCCCATTTTCCCCCTCCCCCCTCGAGCTTGAAGCTCGAGTCAGATCTTCAAGCGTGACCATCGCCCAAACATTTTTTTTTATTTTGGCATATTATGGGGGTACAAATTTTAAGGTTTCAAAAAATGCCCTTTCCTCTCCTCCCCCCACCGTAAGTCTGAGTTTCCAGCGTGACCATGCCTCAGATGGTGCACATCTCACTCATTATGTATGTATACACCCACCCCCCTCCCCCTCCAACCTGCCCAATACCCTATTACTGTAGTTCCTATGTGTCCACTTAGGTGCTACTCAGTTAATACCAGTTTGCTAATGAGTATATGTGGTGCTTGTTTTTCCATTCTTGGGATACTTCACTTAGTAGTATGGGTTCCAGCTCTAACCAGGAAAATATAGATGTGCTATATCACCATTGTTTCTTAGAGCTGAATAGTACTCCATAGTATACATATACCACATTTTATTAATCCACTCTTGGATTGATGGGCACTTGGGCTGTTTCCACAGCCTTGCAATTATGAATTGTGCTGCTGTAAACATTCGAGTGCAGGTGTCCTTTTTGTAGAGTGTCATTGGATCTTTAAGGTAGATACCCAGTAATGGGATTGCTGGATCAAATGTTAGATAAACTTGTATTGCTTTAAGGTATCCCCATATTGCTTTCCACAGAGGTTGAACTAGTTTGCAGTCCCACCAGCAGTGTAGAAGTGTTCCTCTCTTTCCGCATCCATGCTAGCATTTATTTGTTTGGGGACTTTTTGATAAAGGCCATTCTCACTGGAGTTAAGTGATATCTCATTGTGGTTTTCATTTGCCTTTCCCTGATGATTAGAGATGTTGAGCATTTTTTCATATGTTTGTTGGCCATTCTTCTGTCTTCTTTAGAAAAGTTTCTGTTCAAGTCCTTTGCCCACTTTTTGATAGGGCTATTTGATTTTTTCTTGCTGATTTTCCTGAATTCTAAGTATATTCTAGTTATCAGGCCTTTATCAGATACGTAGGATGCGAAAATTATCAGGCCTTTATCAGATATGTAGGATGCAAAAATTTTCATTTTGTAGGTTGTCTGTTTACTTTCATGAAAATTTCTTTGACTATCCAGAGCTTTTTAGTTTGATCATGTCCCATTTATTTATTTTTGTTGCTGCTGTGATTGCCTTTGGGGTCTTGTTCATAAATTCTTTGCCTATGCCGATGTCTAGGAGAGTGTTTCCAACATTTTCCCCTAGAATTCTAATAGTTTCATACCTTAGGTTTAAGTCTGTTATCCAGCGTGTGTTGATTTTTGTGAGAGGTGAAAGATGTGGGTCCTGCTTTAGCCTTCTACAAGTGGCTATCAAGTTTTCCCAGCAACATGTATTGAAAAGGGATTCTTTTCCCCAGCATATGTTTTTGTCTGCTTTGTCAAAGATTAGATGGCTATATGAGGATGGTTTTATATCAGGATTCTCAGATCTGTTCCACTGGTCAATATTCCTATTTTTGTGCCAATACCATATTGATTTAATTACTACAGCTTTGTAGTATAGTTTGATATCTGGCATTTTAATACCTCCCATTTTGTTTTTGTTGCCTAGAATTGCTTTTGATATTCGGGGTCTTGTTTGGTTCCGTACGAAGTGTAAAATTATTTTTTATATATCTGTGAAGAATGCTGATGGGATTTTATTAGGTATTGCATTGAATCTGTAGATCAGTTTGGGTAGTATAGACATTTTAATGATGTTGAGTCTGCTGACCCATGAGCATGGTATGGATTTCCATCTGTTTACATCTTCTGCTATTTCCTTCCTTAGTGTTTCATAGTTCTCCCTGTAGAGGTCTTTTACCTCCTTGGATAAGTATACTCCTAGATACTTTAATTTCTTTGTTGCTATTGTGAAGGGAATTGAGCCTTTGATTTGGTTCTCAATTTGATTGTTGTTGGCATATATGAATGCCTCTGATTTCTGTGTATTGATTTTGTGTCCTGAGACTTTACTAAATTCATTTATCAGTTCCAGGAGTTTTTTGGTTGAATCTTTGGGGTTTTCTAAATATAATACCATATCATCAGCAAACAATGAAAGTTTGATCTCTTCTGCCCCAATTTGGATACCTTTAATTCCACTTTCCTGTCTGATTGCTGTAGCCAGGACTTCCAGCACTATGTTGAACAGAAGTGGAGATAGTGGGAAGCCTTGTCTGGTTCCAGTTCTAAGTGGAAATGATTTCAATTTTTCCGCATTCAGTATGATGTTGGCTATGGGTCTGTCATATATGGCTTGTATCATTTTTAGGTATGTCCCTTCTATGCCTATTTTTTTAAGTGTTCATATCATGAAAGGGTGTTGAATTTTGTCAAAAGCTTTTTCTGCATCTATTGAGAGAATCATGTGGTCTTTGTTTTTGCTTCTGTTTATGTGGTGAATTGCATTTATAGATTTTCGTATGTTGAACCATCCCTACATCCCTGGGATGAAGCCCACTTGGTCGTGATGGATTATTTTTTTGATAAGCGTCTGGATTTGGTTAGCTAGGATTTTGTTGAAAAATTTTGCATCTGTATTCATTAGGGATATTGGTCTGCAGTTTTCTTTTTTTGTTGCATCCTTTCCTGGTTTGGGTATCAGAGTAATATTCACTTCATAAAAGGTGTCGGCGAGGTTTCCATTCTTCTCAATGTTGTGGAATAATTTCTGCAAGATAGGCACCAGTTCTTCTTTGTAAGTGTGGTAAAATTCCAGTGTGAAACCATCTGGACCAGGACTTTTCTTTTTAGGGAGATTTTTAATTGCTGTTTCTATTTCAGCTCTTGAGATTGGTCTGTTCAGGAATTCTATTTCTTCCTGGTTGAGCCTACGGAGGCTGTGTGTTTCTAGAAATTTGTCCATTTCCTCCACATTTTCCAGTTTGTATGCATAAAGATTTTTGTAGTATTCGTAAATTATATCTTGTATCTCCTTGGGATCAGTTTGATATCTCCTTTTTTGCTCCTGATGGAGCTTATTAGAGATTTCTCTTTTCTGCTTCTCCTTAGCCTAGCCAATGGTGTGTCAATTTTGTTTATTTTTTCAAAGAACCAATTTTTTTGTTTTATTAATCTCCTGTATAGCTTCCCTGTTTTCAATTTCATTTAGTTCTGATTTGATCTTGTTGATTTCACTTCTTCTGTTGGGTTTGGGGTTTGTCTGTTCTTCTATTTCCAGCTCTTTGAGTGGTTTCATTAGATTATGTATATGCTGTCTTCAGGAAACACATCTAACCTGCTAGGATGCATATAGACTAAAAGTAAAGGGGTGGAGATCAGTATTCCAAGCAAGTGGAAGCCAAAAGAAGGCTGGCATGGCAGTTGTAATCTCAGATGATTTAGTTTTTAAACCAACAAAAGTAGTGAAAGACAAAGAGGGTCATTATATAATGGTGAAGGGCACAGTTCAACAAGAAGAGATAACAATTTTAAATATATATGCACCCAACTTAGGTGCACCCAGATTCATAAAGCAAACTTTACTAGATCTAAGCAAATTGATTAACAGCAACTCCATAATCACCAGAGATTTCAACACCCCACTGACGGCACAGGACAGATCCTCCAAACAGAAAATTAATATAGAAATAATGGACTTAAACAAAAGTCTAGAATAATTGCGTCTGACTGACATTTACAGGACATTCTACCCAAAAATCCACTGAATATATGTTCTTCTCATCAGCTCATGGGACATACTCTAAGATTGACCATATCTTAGGACACAAAGTAAGCATCAAGAAATTTAAAAAAATAGAAATCATACCATGTATCTTCTCAGATCACAGTGGAATAAAACTAGAAATCAACCCTAACAGAAATTCACATTTCTACACAAAAACATGGAAATTAAGCAACCTCCTTCTAAATGATCACTTCATAAATGAAGAAGTCAAGATGGAAATAAAAAAATTCTATGAAAAAAATGACAATGGAGAGACAAGTCATAAATCCTCTGGAACACAGCTAAAGCAGTTCTGAGAGGAAAGTTTATTTCCATAAATGCGTATAATCAAAAGTCAAAAAGATCACAAATAGACAATCGAATGAAACGATTCATTTGCATATTTTCTTACAAATTTTTAAGAAGTCAACCAATAGCTTCTGCCTAATTTAGATACTCCTACAGTTATAGAGTACATCAATAGAAGGATCAATCTTAGAAATACACTAGTAATAACAATAATAATAAACATGATGGGCTAAAATGAATAGGATAGGTGATAGGAGATGTTATTTTTTTTCACCTGCCATAACAGGAAGTCTATAACTATATCGAGCAAAGATGATACAGAGAGTTAAATATAACATAACAAGTAAACTTAACCACTTAAAAAAACATAAGGAGACTGCAGATTTTTTAAAATATAAAAAGAAAATCACACACAAACACACATATCCCATGTATCCTAAAAATATATATATTCACACAATAAAAGACAGAAAGCATTAACAAGAAAAAAGCTACAGAAGACAATAGAGAGACCAATTCTGTTAATCTAAATAAATAATATAAATTTTAATCTATTGAAAGGATTAAAGGCTCAGATCTCATTAAAAAAAAACAATTTCCAGTATGTATTACATGCAATAAACATATTTAAAACCACATGAACCAAAAATGTTAAATGTAAAAAGATGGACAAGTACCATCATACTTACAAATCATAACAAAAAAAATATGTGAAGGATAAAGAGAAACCAATATAAAACTAAGAGTAGGAGGAGATTTTAAGACTATTAGATGATACTTTCAAAATTATTTTAAACAACTGATACTCAAAACTTTACAAAGAGGGCAACAATATGGAATAATATGAACCAATTTTACTTATGAATATTAAGGTAAAACTTTCAAAAACACATGCAAAAATTATAATTCAGTATATTTTTAAAATAAAATGTAGCATGATCCCAATGAAAGTGTGCAAATATGGTTCACTGTTAAAAAATATAGCAAAGATGGTGAGTTGGTTCATTCAAGATATATGCCACCTTGCTTAGGGCGATCGTGGCTGTATTGAAGAGGATAAACAGCTAAATATCTACATATTATACACTCCCTATAGAGAGACAGACATGCTGCTGTGGATTTGGTTGACAAGACCAACAATTATGGAGGTGGCTGTCTCTTATCCAGAGCTCAGCATAAATGATGATTTTCTTAAGCCAACAGGTGTGGAAGCAGCTACCTGATTCCAAGAACCTTGATAAAATGGTGTGATGATGTAGGACGCAGGGGAAACAGAGGTTTCCTAATTCTCCAGCTTCCTTGTATGGCTAATGTAGCAGCTATATAGATTAATCAGTTGTGCATAATTGTTCCAGACAGGTCTGGAGGGCCAACCTGGAGCTGAACTCCTGCTTTTTAATATCTTTCTGTATAAAGTCATAGTATTGTTTTCTACTATCTGCAGTTGTATTCTGACTAAGCCATTAATGAATATAATTAACCATGTTCATGTATCATAAAAGATCAAATTATTGTCTACAAAAATTTTAAAAATGCATTTTCTTTTTTTTTCTTTTTTTTTTTTTTTTGAGACAGAGTCTCGCTTTGTTGCCCAGGCTAGAGTGAGTGCCCTGGCGTCAGCCTAACTCACAGCAAACTCCTGGGCTCAAGCGATTCTACTGCCTTAGCCTCCCGAGTAGCTAGGACTACAGGCATGTGCCACCATGCCTAGCTGATTTTTTCTATATATATTAGTTTTTAATTAATTTTTTTCTATTTATAGTAGAGACGGTGTCTCGCTTTTGCTCAGTCTGGTTTCGAACTCCTGACCTCAAGCAATCCGCCAGCCTCGGCCTCCTAGAGTGCTAGGATTACAGGCGTGAGCCACGGCGCCTGGCCAAAATGCATTTTCTTAAAAATAAAATCAATACAAGTTATACATTTAGCAATCAAGTATACATAAAATATTTTTGTATACATTTAACAAGCAATAGGCAGGATTTGCAGGAAGACAATGTAAAAATTATGCTGAAGTAAACACACACATACTCACACACACTTATACATAGAAGATTTAAGTAAATAGAGAGCCATGGTACTTACAGAAGAAAACTTATCATTATTCATCGATTTTATTATCTGAAAGTGCTCCTGAATGTTCTGATTGTTTGTAGTAGTATTTTTTGAGTTAAATTTCTACTTTGCTTCTTATGCCAAAAAAAAAAAATGTTCAGTTAGATCAAATTTTAATCTAAAAAATGAGCCACAAAAATACTAAAATGAATCATGACTGAATTTACATATCATCTTGAAGTAGAAAAAGTATCATATGTAGGACTCAGAATGGACAAACTATAAGTTAAAATAATAGTAAATCTAGTCACATAAAAACTTTGAACATATGTTAATAACATGAAAATCAAAGCACAAATGTGAAACTAGGAAATAAATAATTGCAACATACATTTTGCTAAGATTCCATAAAAAACCACCCAAATTAGTATAATAAGTATAATACATAAATGAGAAATCCTCTTAAATACTTTACAACTAAACAATACAAATAATGAAGAAATAAATGACATATGCTAAAACATACTCCTAATTAAAGATATTTAAAAGAAATAAAAACTTAGATCACCTATTCATCTATTCAATTGGCAAAAATTTTAAATTTGTTGATATTAATACTGGAAAGATGTATAGATTTTTACTTCTTTCTAAGGAAATTAAAATCCTTTGATTCAGCAATTCCAATCTCTTGATTTGTACCTGGAAAAGTTGGCTAAATTATTTCAACTGAAATGCATACCAGAGCTTTATTTATCATAATAAACAAAAGAAAACAAATACCATCAAATTGATATTAACTGATCAATACTTAAGTGCACATATAGTAGTAACATTCATAGGGTGTTGGGCAGGTGGGAGCGGAGAGGAAGGGATGGGTATATTCACATTTAATGGGGGCATTGCGAACCATCTATGGGTTAGACACACTTGAAGCTCTGACTCAACTGAGGCAAAGGCAATATATGTAACCTAAACATTTGCAGCTTCATAATATGCTGAAATTAAAAAAAAATTAAAAAAAGAAAACAAATAATGCATTCCTCACTAGGTAATGGTCAAATAAAATATATTTTAAAATATAAATAAGTCTTACAATAAACTACTTTATATAAACATTAACATATAGGAAGAGGATCTATATATGCTGTTATGAAAAGATCTCTAATGTATATTTTTAAGTACAATAAACAAGAATCAGTAGACATTTTACATTATGATCTACTGTGCAAATCTGATTATCTACATATTAATAAAAAAACCACACACTGATACATGCACAAAAAATTATCTTTACAGAATTAATAAAACCTGTTATCTCGGTTACTTTGGGCCAGGGGACCTGTAACGTGGGGAAAGGCATTCTGCTTAGCTACTAAGTTTTTTCTATATATTTGAATTTTCCAAACTTGTCCCCAAAATGTTTTTGTTAGAAAATATACTCACATAGATTGACATGTGAGATTACAGGTATTTTTATCTCTTTTTTTAATGCAAAGAGCCTAGTTAAGTGTGTACTTACATACACATTTGGATATATGTGTCCATACACATGTTCACATATCCAATCTTCTTGGGAATTTACTAGATGACAATGAACCAATTTTACATGGATTTTCTTTTTAATCTGTACCAAAATGACATGAATCACATAAGACTACCACTCTATGTGTGATGCTTCAGGGACTCAGATGTCATCAAGACTTGGTTATGCCACACACAAGGTAGGAGGAGGAGGGAGGATTTCAACATGCATGTGCTATTCTCATATTGCTCCTTCCCCATATCGTGTTCTCCCTACCAACTATAACAAAAATATGCATATTTCCTTTAAACAATACATTTCTAATGTTAAAAGATATTTTAATTCCATATATGGATGAATACTCAATCTTTCTACATGAATAAAAATGGAAGATAATATGCTGAGATGACACTGCATCAATGAACAATGATAATCCATTATTATAACGTGTGTACGTGGGTTATATCTCCTTGTTAATGACTTGCTATGCACTAAGTGCCAGGAGATGAACTTGACATTTGATACTGATACAACCGTAAAGAGAAGACCTTGTACTGTGGCCTATTACAGCTTACTTAAGGTTTAAAGAGCTTTATTTTCCAAAAATAAAAATACAGGGTTGATCTTAGTGAGAGTAGAGAAGTCAACAGTCCTTAAAATTTTATTTTCTGCTATTTTCTTCCCCTCTCCAATGGTTCTTCCCTCTATATTTCCTAATGCTTTGTACCTCTTTTCCCTTCCCTTCTCTCCACTTCTACAACCTCAGGACCTTTGAAATGGGCAATGGCCCAAGACAGGACCATAGTAAGATTAGGAGTTCCTATATGTAGGACTAAAACGATGATTTAATTTGAACCTATATTAAAATTCTGTGGTAGGAATTATTTGAGTTTTAAGATATTCTTTCATCCCTTATAAAAGAACTTCAGGACAAGAATGAGGGTGAGGGGCTTTTGTTTGGAGCTGGAACGAAGGCATCTGCCTGGGCCAAGGGGTTCAAACCCTAGAGGCTGCTTTTGCCTAATGAGCAATTGCTTCTATTTCAACTTTCCTGTAGCTCCAGTGTGGATGTTGGAGAATAAAACTGGGCTTTGCTCAAAGACTATGGATGGGAGGGAGAGTTATGTGTGCAAGAAATGTCTAGTCTCATGTTCATCTTCTCTCCTCGCAGCCATAGTATCATCTCTAATGCCACCTCTCCTAAAACCTAAGTGAACAGAAAAGTCTCCTTCATGCATGCAAACCACAGGACTCACAGGACACTTTTCTTTCTTCTTTCTTTTTTCTTTTTCTTAAAGTAATTACATTAAATTGATTCTATAGATTTACATTATGAATCATCAGCCACCACTTAATGATCTCCCCCTAGGATCCTTCAGTCCAATTTCTCTGTGGTTATTAACAATGCACTTATCACTGTGGACCATGTCCTTTGGTAACCTGCATAAACATCATTTCTCCCGTAGTGTATTGCAAGTTCCTTGAAGGCATGTCTTCTCTAGTTGATTTATTTCTGAACTTTACCCACCTTTAGCAGGGCTTTGCATGTAGCTAAAGAAATATTTGTTCATTGGAAGCGACTGATAGGAAATTGAGATCCTCTTTGTGTGTACTGAGGGCTGCATCATGGCTTTCTGTACACTGAGGGCATTCTGATAAAAATCTAGATTTCCTGAGATTTTTCTCAATTTAAAAAATCATGTCTTTCTGTCCTATGATATGTCTTGGGTTTTGGATTAAAAATATGATAACATTAGTGTATCACATTTCTCTTCATGTGAAATATAATGTTTAACATTGGAGAATCATTTCTGCTCTGAATTCATGACAAAATTTTATTTTATTTTTTCTACATTTTACTTGATTTTTGGTTGTTCCTGCTCATCACACACACAAACACACAAACACACACAAACACAATTTTGATGTCAATGGTGTCATCAGTGAAAAAGACTTTGAAATAAACCCAAACATCCCCTTGAAGATCTCAAATCTCTTTTGCTATCATTACTTCTCATCGCCATTTGTGTAGCTCTTTCTTTAATGCATATATGAATGTATATTCATATAAGGTAAATACCTAAGTAAATTAAGGTAAATACCTAGGAGTCATAGGTCTCTAACCCCTGGCATAACAATGTGATAACCAAAAAGGGAAAGAAGGCCAAGATGACTAAAGTTAATAATAACAGCTTTATTTAAAGGTTTTCTAAAGTCAAACATTTGAGCATCCGACAGAATCCAAGATGGGATGGAGGGAATTATTTTTCTCCTAAACCTAAAAATTATAAATTTAATGGGGTTAAACACGTCCCACAAATTAATGCCTTAAAACAAAACATCTTCTGTTAAATGTGGAAGTAGGTGCATTTCAATATTCATCTTTTCCTCTCCCAATCCTCTTCCCTCATCCTTCCTGTCAAATAGCTCCTGCTGTCCCTATCATCCCCATCTTCAGCTATTTCTTTACAAAACTGCAGCACTGAAGCAGCACACTTTTAAAAGCAGAATTTGGGGCTTGACACAGAGGAAGGGATTCAGCTAACTCTGCAGAGTGAATCTAATTAGGTAGATGGGATTTGAGGAGCTGGAGTTTTTCTAGGACACCTGGCTCACCCTTCTGTGTAATGGAAGTTGTCATTGGCCTTTTGCTGGCAGCTGAGGCATCAGGACGTGGGTGTCACTTCTCATCTGAATTAAATGCTGCCTCTAGCATGACATCTCAGGCAAACAGGAACTAGTGGGTGCTCAGGCATTGGGATTTTTACCTGAGGTCCCTTTTAGCTCAGAGACACACAGGAAGAGAGCTGTCAGCTAAGGATAAGGAAAAAACTCCCCAAAATCAGAACTACCAATACCAGATAGACTGTCTTGTTCAGTAGTAGGGTCTCCACTACTGGTCAAATTTAGGCAGAGGGGTTGCTTGCAGGGGTGAGGAAAGGAGGGTCAACCTCAGAGCAATAAGACCAAGCCTTACTCTCACCCACAGCAGGTGGATGCTACATTCATTCATTCATATATTTAATAAACTTAAAAAAAAAAATCTACTGACTGCCAGCCATTCTTTTAGGAATGGGAATACAATGCTTAACAAAAAAAGGCAAAGTCCCTACCCTCAGGGAGCTTGCATATTAATGAGGAAAGACAGAAAACAAGCAAATTAAAGTCAGCTAACATCTGGTGATCGTTCCATAAGTGGGTAAAGAATGATGAAAATTCTGCTAAACCTTCAGAAGTAAATGACATTTAGTAAATATTAATGAAATTAAGTGAAATAATAATTTATAACATTTATTAAGTATTTTCTTAGTTCCTGGCACCATAAGCAAGGCATTATGCCTTAAGTAAACTTCATATCCATAAAAACTAAAATTCTCATTTTACGAACACTGCAACTGAGGCTTTGGGTAGCTGTGTTGCTTTTCAAATAGATCTAGCTAGTTAGAAGTGAAGCTGGCAATGGAATTCAAGGATGAGCATCAGACTTATGCTCAGGTATAGTAGATACCTGATTAATGACATTGCTATTGATGAAGTTTGTAAATATTACTTATGCTATTGAGCTATTAATTAAAGTTACATAAAGTTAAATTTTTATTTAACAAATAGAGAATATGGCACAATGCTATAGGCTATGGTATATGCAGGAAAATATGGACTATCTTTGCTTCACTCTTGCTTTCTATCTTGTTTGGGAAGCTCAGCCTCAGGAAGAAAATAACTTAAAGTAGCATATGACTCTGGGACACAATATATTCAGACAAAAGAAATCACTGTTGTTATTGGCAGTAGAGGGATAAATGGAGAAAGGTAGCAATGGGGTTTCCTGTGGTTGGGAAAAACTTACTGGTTTGGGTGAAGTCTTGAGGAAAATTAATATACAAAGGACTGATGGGAAGAAGAAAGAGGGTAAAGATGGGATGACTTGTTTGCAAAAATTAGTGAAGCTTTAGCAAAAGACTGGAAACTACACAAATGCCCATCAACTGGACAATGGTTAAACAAAGGTAGCATATTTGCCCAGTGAGATACTATTCAGTGATTAAAAGGAATAAACTACTGATGCTACTGATGTATGTAACAACACTGATGAATCTCAACTGCATTATCTTGAATAAAAGAAGATAGGCACAAAAACATGCATACTGCATGATTCTATTTGTATGAAAATCAAAATTAGGCAAAATTAACGCGGGGGGGGATAGAAGGCAGAAAAGTGATTTGCTTTTTGGGTGTGGAGAGACTTAATTGGAAATGAGCATAAAAAAACATTCTGGGATGATGGAAATGTTTTATATCTTGATCTGGGTGGTTGTCACATACGTGTATGCATTTATATAATGCCATTGAGCTTTATACTTCATATTGAACATTGTGTTGTATGCATGTTAAACCTTAATAAATCTAACACAATAGAGAAAAAAGATTGGGGTTGAAATACTCTATAAAATAGAGGTCATTTGATATATCATATGCAATATACATTGAAGACATAATTATTTTTGGTGGCTATTTTAAATAAAAATTTACAAATTTTAAGTATGTCATAGCTTGAGTTTTTTCATGAAACAGTATATGTATTAGACAGTTTTTCCTGTCAAAATACCGTATATAAATGAATCTCATTCAATTGTAATAGCTGGATAAAATTTCTTAAGATAAATTTGTCTTAGTTTATTTATTTATTGCTATCATTTTAAAAAGCTGCACAGGACATCCTTGATCTATGCCTCTGAATGCATGTAAGTATTTTTCTTGGAACAATTCTAAGAAATGGATATAATAGATTCTATTTAAAATTATAATATATATCTTAATATTTTCCCAAACATGGTTAAACCAATCTTGATACCCAAATGCAACATACAACAATGTCTGGCACACCTCACAGATATTCTATTATATAATTTTCCTGTGAGTCATGTTTTTCTTAATTAATCATAGAAATGTTACTGTTACAATAGTAATATTTTTCTTGTTACTAACACATAGAAGACATAATTCTTGTCCTATAGGAGCTTATAGTCAACATCTCAGTGGTTGATAGGAAAACAGAGGAGGTGATCAAAAAATAGAGAAGACAATAATGAACTTTCCAGAAAAAGAAGGTAATGGTCATTGTTTATATATCTTTTTGACATTGATTAAGGTTTCATTCTCTTGTAAAGTCTGCAGAAGTTAGTTTACTTATTGGGAATCTGCATGACCACAAATCTCCAACATGGATTCAGAGGATTCCTTGACTATTGTCCTGTAAGCAGCATGAGATGGTGGAAATACCACCTGTCACTGATGGCAGCTGCTGCTTCCAGTAATTCCACTAAATAATTGGCTATCCTGGCCATGTTATATATATATCCTTTTGTGAGCCTTAGTGTTCTCATTTGAGAACCCTCAAAAGTTCTTCATGAATGCAAAATTACACTATTTTAATAGTCAATGAAAATATATTTAAATAGTACATTCTTTCAGTACAATCTGTAGTTTGCATCAGATAAGAGACAAGTTTTCTACAACACAAATTTCAAGGTCCCTCTATCAGAAACCTTGGTTAGAACTGGAAATTTGCATCTATTACCATTAGCTAGGTGATGCTGACGCTGCTGGACTTGAAACCACACTTGGAGAGCTACTGCCTTTAGCCTGCTCTTCTGGAACTTAAGAGACACAGGTTGGAACAAAGCCTGGGAAACAGAACACCACTGAGGATTTCTAAATGATAGTGTGATAGGCTCTAGAGACGATGAGCATGGAACAGAATCATGTTTTCAAAGAGGCCATGTGGATTTGCAATTCACGGGAGACATGAGCAGAGTTTGGACCAGGGGACGGGGAAGGATAAAAAGTGATGGATTCAGACCAATTCAGGAGTTAGAACCAAAGGATCTCGGATTGTATATTGGGGATGAAGGCAAGGGAGGAGACATTGATGCTTTGCAAATTTCTGGTTCAGGCAATAAAGTGGATGATGGTATCATTTGGGTTATGAAACAGAGTCAGGGCTTCCTAGGAAGGCCAGTCAACATGTATGTGAGTACCAAAGGTAATAGTGTCATGGGCAGTCCCATATATCTGCACAAGGACAGGAAGTCCAATGGAACCAATAGGAATGATATCCATAGGTCTAATGTGACCTTAAATTGAGAATAATTCTGCCAGAACTGAGATCAAATAGGGAGGTCAAGAATGAAGGTGTTAAAAATGAGATTGGTTTTATTTTCAAATTATGTAGTCTACCGTAAGGATTTTGAAAAAGACTTTGGAACGTAAATAAATAATAGCAAGGTTTGGGGCATCTATAAAAGAACGTTAAAGAGATAACTGTGGTAGCAGCAGCAAAAAAAAAACTCAGAAGGATGAAATAACAGAGTCATGAACAAATCAGAAGCACAAATGCACAGAGATATATGCAATAGAAATGGAGAGAGTAAAAAATGAAGGCTGAGTTTTTTATACAGTCTTCTTAGCTTATGTCTTTTCTTAGACAAGAAAACTTGTCTCTTGTCTGATGCAAACTAAAGTTTGTACTGAAAAGCTACTACATAAATAGTAGTAGCTTTTAAATATATATATATACAAACATATCTATATATTATATATATATAAATTGATTTATATATATATAAATTGATCAAATAGATAAAAAAGTAAAAAGTAATAAGTTAATGCCTGAACAGTCTAAACATCTGGGTGTTAGGTCTATGACTTATGTTTATTTTCTTATACAAACCTGTTTCCTCAATTTACTATGATCAATATATTATACCTTTAAGACTTGAAAAATTTATTGAAATGCTCTTTTAAAGACTTGTTTTTGAATAATAGAAGAGTAAAAGCATGATGAAATTCTATAGAGAACAGATTAATATTTGGTTTTCTCGTTCTGCTCTCTCTGCATCCCAAGACAGATTTAGACAGCCCCACAGTGAACAGTCTAGCTCTCTTTGCTGAATGATTGGCAGACGGGAGCCCCCTGACAGCTGCAGCCACACAGGCAATTTGATCCATTCTCATTGGGAAGCCTGGGGCTAGGAGGCAATATTTAGAGTAACACTTAATGTTGAAACCAATTTGAAATGCCAAGAAAAATTGTTAGTGAGGCAGAACTGCTATAGCCACAAATCACCACATCTGCAGCCCCTGAGAGACCAGGACAGATGTAGGTGCTCTGGCAAAATTCCCTTGGGAACTCTGGGCTCACTTCACCCCCCAAGTCCTCCAGGACTGAGAGAGATGGGAACAAACAGCCCACACCAACATTGATGGATGCCAATAATAAAAGCACAACACTGAAACAAGAAATTTAAACAACACAATTCCCTGCCTTTTTCCTTGTCAAAAAGTAAAATAGGTGAATGCAATTTTAAGACCCATTCTTGTTTATATGAGTCAAGCTGTTAGTGGGCAAAGAAAAACAAGAACACAGATTTTGTTCCCACCGCACATTGATCCCGATCTTTTCTTTCCATCTATCTCTTTGCTTATCAGCTGGTTCTGATTCCATGACCCTGTGACTTTAGCAATGAAAACATAGGTGTTAAAAGATACATGGAATGCCTTTGCTTACTCATCCATGTCCTCTGCCTTCCTTCTCCTTGGAAGGACTCAAGTCATGAGCCTCGCTCTTGGAAACTACAAGTCACTTGCTACCTACACACATGCTTACACTATTTTACTCCTTTCTTCCCTCTCTTCCATATTCTCTCAAAATTGACCCACAGAGTATTTTTAAATCTTTGTTCATCTGCATTGGATGGTTCTCACTTAGGTTGACATGGACATCAATTTCACCCTCTGTTTAAACTCTTCATCTCTATATATTTTATGTTTCCTAGAGAACATGCAGTGGCCCACTTCTATTTCTCTTTCAACATGGTCACAACAGGTGTGAACTGGCTGGATCATACAAGGATGGGAAATTGATGTGGAAAGTTTCTTGTGTCCTCTTCTACAAATAAGATTTCTATCTTTCTTTCTTTCTTTCTTTCTTTCTTTCTTTCTTTCTTTCTTTCTTTCTTTCTTTCTTTCTCTCTCTCTCTCTCTCTCTCTCTCTCTCTCTCTCTCTCTCTCTCTCTCTCCCTTTCTTTCTTTCTTTCTTTCTTTCTTTCTTTCTTTCTTTCTTTCTTTCTTTCTTTCTTTCTTTCTTTCTTTCTTTCTTTCTGTTATTTTATTTCAGCATGTTATGGGGGTACAAATGTTTAGGTATACCCTAATAATATGGGAGTATATATATTACAATAATAATATATGGGATACATATATTGCCTTTGCCCCACCTGAGTTAGAGCTTCAAGTGTGTCCATCCCCCAGATGGTGCACACTACACCCATTAGGTGTGAATACACCCATCCTTTCCTCCCAACACCGAATGAATGTTACTACTATATGTGCATATAAGTGTTGATCAGTTAATACCAATTTGGTGGTGAGTACATATGGTGCATGTTTTTCTTTTTTTTTTTTAATTTCGGCATATAATAGGGGTACAAATTTTAAGGTTTCAAAAAATGCCCTTTCCCCCCTCCCCCACAAGTCTGAGTTTCCAGTGTGACCATCCCCCAGATGGTGCACATCTCACTCATTATGTATGTATATACCCACTCCCCTCCACCTCCCACCTGCCCAATACCCTATTACTGTAGTTCCTATGTGTCCACTTAGGTGCTGCTCAGTTAATACCAGTTTGCTGGAGAATATATCTGGTGCTTGTTTTTCCATTCTTGGGATACTTCACTTAGTAGTATGGGTTCCAGCTCTAACCAGGAAAATACGAGATGTGCTATATCAGCGTTGTTTCTTAGAGCTGAATAGTACTCCATGGCATACATATACCACATTTTATTAATCCACTCTTGGATTGATGGGCACTTGGGTTGTTTCCACAGCCTTGCAATTATGAATTGTGCTGCCATAAACATTCAAGTGCAGGTGTCCTTTTTGTAGAGTGTCATTGGATCTTTTGGGTAGATGCCCAGTAATGGGATTGCTGGATCAAATGGGAGATCCACTTGTATCGCTTTAAGGTATCCCCATATTGCTTTCCACAGAGGTTGAACTAGTTTGCAGTCCCACCAGCAGTGTAGGAGTGTTCCTCTCTCTCTGCATCTACGTCAGCATTTATTGTTTGGAGACTTTTTGATAAAGGCCATTCTCACTGGAGTTAAGTGATATCTCATTGTGGTTTTGATTTGCATTTCCCTGACGATTAGAAATGTTGAGCATTTTTTCATATGTTTGTTGGCCATTCTTCTGTCTTCTTTAGAAAAGTTTCTGTTCAAGTCGTTTGCCCACTTTTTAATAGGGTTATTTGATTTTTTCTTGCTGATTTTCGTGATTTCTGAGTATATTCTAGTTATCAGCCCTTTATCAGATGCGTAGGATGCAAAAATTTTCTCCCATTCTGTAGGCTGTCTGTTTACTTTCATGAAAATTTCTTTGGCTATGCAGAAGCTTTTTAGTTTGATCATGTGCCATTTATTTATTTTTGTTCCTGCTGTGATTGCCTTTGGGGACTTCTTCATAAACTCTTTGCCTAGGCCAATGTCTAGGAGAATGTTTCCAACTTTTTCCCCTAGAATTCTAATAGTTTTGTACCTTAGGTTTAAGTCTGTTATCCAGTGTGAGTTGATTTTTGTGAGAGGTGAAAGATGTGCGTCCTGCTTTAGCCTTCTACAGGTGGCTATCCAGTTTTCCCAGCACCATTTATTGAAAAGGGGTTCTTTTCCCCAGCATAAGTTTTTGTCTGTTTCATCAAAGATTAGATGGCTATATGAGGATGGTTTTATATCAGGATCTCAGATCTGTTCCACTGGTCGATATTCCTATTTTGTTTTTCCATTCTTGTGATACTTCACTTAGTAGAATGGGCCCCAGCTCTATCCAGGATAATACAAGAGGTGCTAGATCACCATTGTTTTTTGTGGCTGACTAGAACTCCATGGAATACATATGTTACATTTTTATTAATCCACTCATGTATTGATGGACACTTGGGTTGTTTTCACATTCTTGCAATTGTGAATTTTTCTGCTATAAACATTCTAGTGCAGATGTCTTTTTTATAGAATGTCTTTTGTTCTTTTGTAGATGCTCAGTAATGAGATTGCTGGATCAAATGCTAGTTCTACTTAAAGCTCTTTGAGGTACTTCCGTATTACTTTCTACAGAGGTTGCACTAGTTTGCAGTCCTACCAGCAGTGTATGAGTGTTCCTATCTCTCCAAATCCACACCAATATTTATTGTTTGGGTGGATTTATTGTTTGGGACTTTTTGATAAAGACCATTCTCACTGGAGATAAATATCTCCTTGTGGTTTTGATTTGCATTTCCCTGATGATTAAAGATGTTGAACATTTTTTTCATATGTTTCTTGGCCATTAGTTTGTCTTCTTTTGAAAAGTTTCTGTTCATGCCCTTTGCCCACTTTTTCATGAGGTTGTTTGATTTTTTTCTTGCCGATTTTCCTGAGTTCTATATAGATTCTAGTTAGCAGCCCTTTATTGGATGTGTAGCATGAAAATATTTTCTCCCATTCTGTAAGTTGTCCATTTGCTCTCGTGATAGTTTCCTTGGCTGTGCAGAAGCTTTTTAATTTGATCGTGTCCCATTTATTTAGTTTCGTTGTTGATGTGATTGTCTTTGGGGTCTTCTTCATAAATTCTTTGTCTAGGCCAATGTCTATAAGAGTTTGTCTTTCTAAATTTCTCTGGGGCTCAAATTGGGCTTTTTGTTTTTATCCTAGTAGTTTCTCTCAGTCCTTAGGCAGACCTAAAAGGCTAGGGGAAAAGTGCTTACCAGAATTGAGGGCTGTAGCTATAGTCTTTGGTAGTAGAGGAACACCAACATGAGCAAGCCACAGAGCAGGAGTCAGGGAGCCAACCTCTTATTCCTCCTCCAGCTATTCTCTTCATAGTACCTCCAATGGGCTTCAACCAGCGTCCGAAGGGATTTCACTGCATATTTGTACTTACTTATGTGAAAATGCTTGTGTATATCTGTTTATATACTTTTATTTTACATAATTATTATCATTATATTTTGTTTTCGGAAATTTGCTTTTTCTTCTTAATAATAAGTGAGAGAAATTTCCATGATCTCCAATGAAATGGCATGGAACTTAACCAGAAAATAGTGATAGTCTGTGAACAAAGGTCTTAATTCTGTAATATTACAAGAAAGTCAACTATTAATATTAAGGTAAAGCTGAGATCAGCCTCTTTGTTAGGTTTGTGTCTAGGAGTAAATTCAGGAAAATAAAGAAAGTCTTAAAGTATCTCAAATCACATGAATGTTAGAGAATATTTTAGTTATTTTGCAACAAAGACTATTTTTCTGGGGAACAGAAAGGGGAACATTTCTGGCTAGAAATGTCATTAATTAATTTTATATAAGCAATTTACTGAAAGCACAGAAAAAAAAATTCTGAGCTGATGTAGAGAGCTGAGTAATTTCTGAGGGGGCTACTTGAGCTAGGAAAGGAAGTTATCTTTATTTATCCAAAAGTAACTTGAAAAAGAGTCAGAATTTTAAACTTTTGGGAGAGAGGATAAGGAATCACATTATAGATATTTTTATGACTCTTCATATTTTCCACTTCTTTGCCTTCTCTTAGTATCACAGTGCTTAAATGACTGGATATATTTCCATATTAGTTATGAGCTATAGATGAATTCATTACTAATATATTGAAGGGTATTTACATGTGTTCCAATTTTTCTTTATTCTAAACTGCATCAAACATCTTTAAAAACTTTTATTGTATGGTTATAGAACATATATATATATATATACATATATATATATATAAAAGAATCAGAACCAACTGATAAGCATATATTTTATATATATAAAATATATATTTAAATATTTTTATTAAATATTTATATTTTATTTTTATTAAATATATATATTTTATAAAATATATATATTTTATATATATAAAATAACATATGGAGTTCAATAAGTTATTATTAAGTAGATATATTTTAAGAAATAGATTAAGAAATAGATTTTTTTCCTTTTTCTTTCTTTCTTCTTTCTTTCTCTCTCTTTCTTTCTTTCTTTCTTTCTTTCTTTCTTTCTTTCTTTCTTTCTTTCTTTCTTTCTTTCTTTCTTCTTTCTTTCTTTCTTTCTGATACAGGGTCTTTCTATGTTGCCAGAGTAGAGTGCAGTGGTGTCATGATAGCTCACTGCAACCTCAACTCCTGGGATCCAGTGATCCTCCTCCCTCAGCCTCTCAAGTAGCTGGAACTACAGGTGAGTGCCATCATGCTTGGCTATTTTTTTTCTGTTTTGGGTAGAGATGGGGTCTCCCTCTTGCTCAGGCTGGTCTTGAACTCCCTGCCTCAAGTGTTCCTCCTGCCACAGTCTCCCAGATTACAGGTGTGAGATACCTCACCTGGCCATAGTAGAGTACTGAGAATCCCAGAAGCTTCCTTCATCTCCTCTCCCAAATATTACTCTCTCCTTTCTCTCCAAACTTTTCAAGTACTGTGGTTTCTAACATAGTATGTTAGTTTTTCTATTTTTAAACTTTACATAAATGGAATTATCCATTAAGTAGTCTCTTTGATTTGTGTTATTTGACTCAAAATCATATTGTCTTATTAATTTATCTTTTAATCTGTAGTTGCAGTTTAACATTTTCCATTGTACTTACCGTTTGAAATGGATATATATTTGTGTGGTTACTAGTTTGTGTCTATGATGATTAATAATTCTATAAGTATTCTTGTACATATATATTCATCTATACATGCATACATTTCTGAAAGATATTGCCAGAAATATATTTTATGTTTAAATTTAGTAGATAATGCCAATATGTTTCATAAAATATTTGAAACAGTCAGTATTAGGAAATGTCCTATTATTCCATATTCTTACAAAACTTAAATTATCAAAATTTTTATTTTTATACATTTTGGTGAATGTGAAATGGTATCTCCTTATTGTTTTATTTTTTCATTTTGCTGATAATAATATAGCTTTGTATCATTGTCCATTTTTATATTCTTTGTGAAGTACCATTTTAAGTTTCTTACAAAATTTTTATTAGATTGTCTTACTCATTTGTAATTAATGTCTAAGTTAGATTTTTTATTTATTTGAAAGTGTTCCTTATATATCTTGATAGGAGGCTTTCTTTGTTTATATATATTAAAAATATCTTTTCCCCAATTGTTTTACTGGGATCTCATGATGAATAGAAGTTGCTGATTTAAATGTAGTCCAGTTTATCAATTTTTCCAATGATTGGCATTTTAAGTCTTATTTAAAACTCTGTTCTTATGTAGCATTATGCATATATTCTTCCATATCATATTCCAAAAATTCACTTTTTATATTTCACATTTAGAGATAAAATCCACCTAAAATTTGTTATTTGTGAGCTGTGAAATAAGAAGAACACGGGCATTCAATTTTCTAAGCAACATTACTGAAAACAGTTCTTTCTTCCACTGTTCTTGAGTATTCCCATTGTCATAATCAAGTGGTCATATATGTGTAAGTTGGTGTCTGTACTGTCATTCTGTTCACGGGGTCTATTTTACTCCCCTGGGGCTAGTAACACAATATTTTAATACTGTAGTTATATAATAAATCACGGAAATTGATAGGTAAGTTCTTTTACTTTCTTCTTTGTTTCCACTTGTCCTTCTTCAAGCATATCTTGCCTCTTTTGGGCAAGAATGTTGAATAGAGGTGTTGTAGGTGGGTGGGCTTGAATGGCTTTACCCCGATATCAAAATAAATGTTTTACACAAGTGGTCATGACTTCTACAATTTCTCATTATAGCTATTATGCTATAAATATGCTTTAACAGTTTTCTTCTATTTCTAGTTTGCTAAGAGCTTTATATCATAAATAGATGTTGATTTTTCTATACTTTTTCTGTGTCTTTTGAGTTTCATATAATACTTTTCCTTTATTTTGTTAATATGGAAACTTGCATTGATATATATTGTTTAATGTGAAACCAAACTTGCAATCCTGGAATATTTTTAATTTGGTTATGATATATCTAAAGATGTAGATTTGTACATGGAGATGAATATGGATAAAGATTGATATATAACTTTTTGGCAATCATTAGCTAATGTTATTAGTATTCTCTGTATCTAGGTGTACAAAAGACAATTTTCCTTTCTTTTAATGTCCTTGTAAGGCTTAGTATGAAGTTCATGCAGGGCTCATACAAATACCCAGAAAGTATTTATTTGTCTCTCTACTGCAAGAGTATCTGTAAGATTGGCTTTTTTTCCTTCATTATATATTTGTAAAATTTATTGGTGAAACCACCTGTGCCTGGTATGGTTAGTGGGGAGTTTATCTTCTTTATTATCGCTGATTGATTTTCTTCACTAGTCATACAACCATTGTATTTTTTATTAATTTTAATAAGTTGTACTTTTTCAGGAATTAGTCCATTTCATCTAATCATTCCTTATTATTTCCATGCTTTTTTCTACCTTCTTGAAGGTATAGTGGCCAATTTATAATAGCTATTTTATTATATTTATATCCTAATTCTGTAATCTCTGTCATTTCTAGGTCTGTTTTTATTGATTTATTTATTTTTTTCTACTTATGGGTGCATACTCTAGCTGTCTTATGCCCGGTAATTTTTTAATTAAATGTTGGACATTTTGTATTTTATATTTTTGGTTACTAAATTTTGATGTATTCTCTTAAATACAATTGGACTTTGTTCTGGCATACATTTACTGAGGATCAGTGTATTCCTTTCCATGCAGTTTTCAAGCTTTGTTACAGTGGGTCCAGTCTTTATTGTAGGGACAATTTAATCCCATTTCTAAACCAGTAATACTCTGAAGACGCTACCCAATGTCACATTTTATGAAATTTTAATCAATTTAGCTATGAAAGTACAAATTATTGATCTCCGATAGAAAAAAGAAAAAAAAAAATGAATGAAAAGGGTGAAGGCAGTTTCTGAAGGTAGTTTCCAGATTGCGGTGTAGGGAGGGGAGAACAATCATCAGAGCCTGGTCATCTTGTTTAATTGAATAGATAGAGATCAGATTTGGGGGCAAAGAGCTATAACCTTAGAGTAGGAAACAGAGGAGGAATCTGCACAAAGACTTTCAGAGGTTACAATCCTAAGAAGCCATTGCCCAATGACTAAAGATTATTGATTCATATTATGTGTTTAGTTTTCTAGTTGTTTAAAGTAGGAGCATAAATTTGATCCTTATTAATCCAGCATGGCTGGGAATGGAAGTCACAATAATCTCCTTTGGCAAAAGGATTCAATTAAGTATCACATGTTGCACCCAGTTGTCATATCTTTCTAGCCTCCTTTAATCTGGAACAATCGCTCAGTGTTCCTTTGCCTTTACAACCTTGATCTTTTTGAAGATTAAACCCATCTTGTAAAATGTTTCTCAACTTGGTTTTGCCTAAGGGTTACTTATAACTTTACCCAGGTTGTGCATTTTTTGGATAGAATATTAGAGCATTAATTGGTGCAATGTTCTCCCTGCTTTCTCTCTTATGGTGCACAATATTGATTTGCCCATTACTGATGGTATGAACTTCTCACTTATTTAAGGTGGTGTCTGCTACATTTCACCGTTGTAAAATTAATTCTGTCCCCACTGTAAATAGTATACACTTTTTTTTGTTTTGTTTTGTTTTTTTTTTTTTGAGACAGAGTCTCACTTTGTTGCCCAGGCTAGAGTGAGTGCCATGGCGTCAGCCTGGCTCACAGCAACCTCAATCTCCTGGGCTCAGCGATCCTACTGTCTCAGCCTCCCGAGTAGCTGGGACTACAGGCATGCGCCACCATGCCCGGCTAATTTTTTGTATATATATTTTTAGTTGGTCAATTAATTTCTTTATATTTTTGGTAGAGACGGGGTCTCGCTCAGGCTGGTTTCGAACTCCTGACCTTGAGCAATCCGCCTGCCTCGGCCTCCCAAAGTGCTAGGATTACAGGCGTGAGCCACCGCGCCCGGCCAGTATACACTTTTGAGGAGGTACTTTGAGATCATATAAAAATTTTCTTCCTAATTTTAATATCTCCTACTACTGATGTTTCTTGCCTTAATTTATTTAATATTATAATTACATGGTTACCAAATGCTGATCTTATAATTCTATCATTCCTTCTATATTTATTATTAATACTTTAAATTCTAATGTAAAAAAGATCTTTTTTCTTTATTTTAATATTTATGTGGATTGATGTGTAGATTGATAGATTCTTCTTTTATTCAGTGAGTTAGAACCCATTACTCCTATTAGTTATTTTAATATTCATATTCACTCAAATTTGACCTAGAACCCTTGAGGTGATCACTGTTCTTTAAAATGTCCCCATCATGCTTTGTGCCTACTTTCAGGCACAAAAATATTCCAAATTCATTTTTAACTTTCTTTGCTCCAGCTCTAAAATCAGCTATTTCTCCAAGTCCTAAGCCCTTTAGTGTGGAATTGTTTTATATATTTATATATTTTTTATGTGTGTGTATATTTTACATACATGTATGTATATAGGTATACACATATGTAAATATATAATATGTAATTGTGTGTATACACACATATATCACATATATTATTACTTATATTAATATATAAGTATATGATCCATAAATTATGCATTATGCAATGATTTGTGTTTGTGTGTTTATATATACACCTATATTTATTTTTATATCTACTTAATATACATTGAGAACCTTCAGTTTACACTGATATCTCTAACTAATATCGACACCGTAGTGTTCATCCTGGTTTTCCATGTTTTCATATTTATACCTTTCTCTTTTCTGACCTAAGAATCTTGGCTTTCATTATCCTCAATGTATTTCATTCCCTCTGTCTTGCTGCTGCTCTGGAATCCCATTCAGGGGACCACATTACATTCAGTCATTATATTTCCTTGGGCTTCTCTAGACTGTGACAGTTTTTGATGACTGTGACAGTTCTGGAGAGTACTGGCGATGCACTTTTTAGAATGTCCTTCTTTTTGGGTTTGTCTGACATTTTAGAGGTTGAACTTGGATTATGGGTTTGGGGACGGAAGATCACAGAGGTAAGGTGTCAATCTCATCACACAACATCAATGGTACATTCTATTGACATGACATCACTGATGATGTTAACCTTGATCAGCTGGCAGAGATGATGTTTGTTAGGTTTCTCTACTGTAAACTTCCTTTTTCACTACTTTGCACCTTGCACTCTTTTGAAGCAAGTCACTATGCACAGCCCACAGTTAAAAACAGAAGTGCATTAAGCTGGAGGGAGTGGTATGAAAATAAATATTTTTGAAATCTGCTATTAGGATTGTTTACTTCTTCTTTTGCCATTTATAATGATTTTAAGTGTGCTTTTTAAACAATATCTGATTTTTTGTAAGACTTATGTAAATTTCTTGGGGTTTATGTTGATTTGTTTGCTCTTCTTCATGGTGCTTGGCTTTTTTGTATGTTTTGTAAATTTTTATTGCAAGTGTATTGTCGATGGAATTTTATCTGTGGCAATCATGTGCAACATCACATGTAAGACACTACTTACATTCTACATTATAGCCTTTCAGCCTACACTGCTTCTTCTTCCTATTGTCATGGCGGTGACCAACTCTCCTGTAACTCCTACTGAATTCATGTAGGCACAACCCAACATCAACTAGCTTCATACTCACACTACTTCCCTCTTGCCTCTTGCCCAGACTTCCCTTTTGATACCAGGGTTGAGAACATCACAGACCTGGCTCAGCAAACCCTGGAAGAGCAAGGTAGTTTATGTCTCCTGTGGCAAGCCTTTGACAAATGAAACACAGGAGCCAGGAGATAGAGCTGTCCCCTTGCTTCTTCTGGGAAGACTGCCAAGATATATCATATGGTTATTCAGAGGAAAGTCCTACGAGATCAATAAGCAGTCACACTGCCCAAAACACATCCTCATATTGACAGCTTTTCTTTCTTCCCAGTTTAACTCCCTTTGTCTTCCACTCTCACCTTAATAAAATAGTAGTCCCTAAATTTCTTGCCACAGGTTCAGCTTTTGAAAGAACCTAGTCTAAGGACAACTGTCTCTGCATAGTCTTGAGATGTTATCAGCCTGGGACCACCTTTTGTCTATATTTACCAGCTTGGGGTTTTCTGGACCATGCAGGCATTGCAAATTTCAAATTTAAACCCTTATGAGCAGGCCCTTATGCTTACAAATTCTCGGGATTTTTTTCTTTTCCCTTATTTGGAATTTATGGCAAAATAGACACATTTATTTTTTTCTTTATCTCTGAGGTGCCAGTTTTTAAAAAAAGTCTAGTCTATCTTATTACTGAAGATGAAGCATTTTAGCATCACAGGTTTCCATGAAGATCTTAGTATTAGTTCAAGTTCTTTTCTTGTAACCATATATGGCTGTTAAAACTATCTCTGTTATTGAGATTTCAATTACCCCCAAAGCAGCTGAGACCTCAGTGTCTACTCATGTCTTATTTCAGATTCTTATTCACTTTTAGTTCCTTGATATTCTCTTACATTCTTAAAGAGCCCTGCTATACGTTAAAATCATGTTTATTATTTTTCACGCAATTTTTTCTAGGTGTTTTTACTGGTAAAACTTTTATGATATATATTGTCTTGTATACTTGCAGAAACAGAAATCCTGAAAATTTGCAATTCTGCCAAGCTTGGTGATCTGGTTTATAGGTGCACATCACCTTGGAAGCAATAATCAAGAGAAGAGTTTGCTACAAGTAAACACATGCCTTCCCTAAGAAATCATATGAGAATAGAGAATACAGCACAAGGAGAGATAGACCAAAATATTATGCATTGCAGTCTAAAAGTAGTGTAGAGAATATCAGAATATGTCAATAACCTGAGGGTCACCCATGCCCTAGCCTTAAATCACTATTAATGTCAATAATGTTGACATTGAGTCATCAAGGAAACATAATATCCAAAAAAATATTCACCATGTTGAAAATGGGAACACTATATAAATATATTTAAAGATACTCTTTTTCAAATAATTTTAAATGTTATATTACTTAAAAGAGTGAATAATACGATAAAAATAATAATCACTACCAATTATTGAGCTTCTAATAGGTGTCAGGAACTGTGCTCTACCTTTTAACTAATTCTAGCAACATTAGCCTTAATACAATAAACCTGCAAGATAACTATTATGAGCTTTGCTTTATAAAAGGTACATTAAAGTTACATAATTACTAAGTGGTCACAATAGAATTACAATTTCTCTGCTTTTTCAATTTCACCACACTGCCACCTTTTTCCAACCAGGAAAATCTCTTATTCTATACACATGTTCTCAAAACCTCCCAGATAGAGGAGATATTATGACACTTCTTTGCTGAAGAGATTTCCTGACAATTCAGAAAATGGCAGCATGTCCTCGGGGTCTGTCCTTGGGTCCCTGTTTATGACCTCCCTCCGGCAGGTTTCCAGGATGGCCAGACCCTGTATCTGGAAGAGCCTGTGATGGAGCTATTTTGGCACACTTGCCAAATTTGTGGCATTGAAACCAGCAGGGAGATGAAGAAAGGGGCTGGGTAGTAATTCAAAAGTGACAAAAACAGTAATAAATAGGAGGGACAAGTTTTCAATATGATAATTCTGTCTGGACAGTTGACAAAGAACAAATGCTCCCTGGCTCCCTGTGGAAATGATAATTTTAAAAAGTGAACTGGGGAGCTTCAGATAATTATTTAGCCCTTTTAAATATTTATGAGTTCCAGTGTGCTACATACATTTTAAAAGACAGTTGACAACTGCAGCATATATCATCTTGTTCCCTCTGCAAGCTAAAAATAGCTTTTCTTTTTAATATAAAAACAATACTTTGGGTTTG